>NW_011362805.1:0-4372 GCF_000735185.1 Notothenia coriiceps
TGCAGCCCGAGAGGAACATTACACATATCCACAGTTATTTACTGTATATCTGTATAGTTCGATGTTAATTGACAATAAATATTGTTGTTTATGAATTGTACTTTCTTTATTTGGTTGGCAGTCAGTTGTTGATTACATGCAGACGTTGATACAGGCTACAGGCTACTTCAATATATATCACACTAATTCATGATGCAAGTTAGACATTTTTATGTTCCGGACCTTTGCATGGGGAGATTTTCTCTAACTGGACCTCGATGAATTTTAGTTGAATACCCCTGATCTAGACACTGAACCTTATTCCAAATATATTATCTGAGGTAACCAAACAAGAGTGTACTCTGGATGTATTCTAGATCAATTCATTCCAGTTTTGATGATCAGGTCTAATACCGAGTGTTAGAGCCAAAATGCTTCACACATTTGTAATTGGTAACTTGTGGCATTTATTTGACGTTTAGTTGCTGTACCAAGTACCTAAGTACAGTTGGCTACAGTCCTTCTATTTGGACATTGACTAACATCATTAAATGTTTGTTTTATGCAGATGGTGAGGTAACATGTTCAGAGAGGCTTCATGTCCCACCTGTTGGAGACATCTCTGGGACGTTTGCGCTGTAGGGAGCGTCGGGAAACCGTGGCTCGTTGTCGTTGATGTCCTGCACCTTGATGATGAACTCAGACTGAGGCTCCAGAGGGAGGCCTGTGTGCATGTCAACCGCCTGGGCCTTCAGTGTGTAGTACGACTTCACCTCCCTGTAAAATATCACATATTTCATAAATGCACCAATGTTGATAATAATAATAATAATAGATTTAATGTGTTGCGCTTTTACAGGTGCTCAAAGACGCTTTACAGATAATAGTGAAGAGAAAAGAAAAGAGAAGAAAGGAACAACAAATAAATATATAGTTAAAGTTAAAGTCAAATAATACAAAAACAATCATACATTAAAAGCCAGATTGAAGAGGTGAGTTTTTGTGAGTTTTTTGAAGGTGGTGAGGTCGGTGCAGTCTCTGATGGGTTGTGGGTGTGGGAATTATGAAACAGACTTAATCTGTCAACAGTGACAGTTGGCCAACTTTATAATCCCTGAACGTCAACAAGCACTCCGGTCCCAGCCGCTTGCATTCCCTTTAAGTGTTGGCTGGTTTCCGTTTTAGTTTTGAGCTTCTTGCATCATTTAGTTTTTTCTCACGTTGGTAAAGATGTTTCTTCATTTCTGTATGTGTTTGCATCATTTCTGAAGTTGCAGTGTGTTGAATGGGGCCAGTGTAGTGCATTTGTACTTGGCGGCCACCATAATTTTGGGTAAAAGGAATTTGTTGTTTACATAACAGATGTCACAATTGGTATTGTAAATGGTTTAAATGTGCTGCCCGAAACATTGCCTAAAGCCACTTTAACTAATTACTCTGACTATTCCACATTTAGATAATTAAAAAATATGTATTTTTCAGTGCAGCATAAATGATACAATATACAGTCACAGAGTTCTTACTGATTATCCCATCTCTTGTTCTTGTTCCTGGAGAAGGTGCGTGAGAATGTAATCCTCCCTGAGCATTATAGTCTTTTTACAGCATCTCCATGTCACTAATTAGGTTTTGTATTTATATAATTTTTACACAGCCCTGTTCTCATTACTCCAACATTGAAACTATAATGAGCGCTCTGATGTTTCTCAGTGTGCATTCCGGCAACATCACCCAGTGTTTGTAGGTCATCCTAAGCTCCTAGCTCCGGGGCGCTATGTTGACCGTATCTGTCCGGTGGGAGCACATCAGCCAGGAAGCAAAGGTATACAAGGTCATCAGGGTCACCGCGCGCCATCCCACATTTCACTGAACTTTAAAACAACTCCTGGCGTAAGAAAACATCTCACAAGGCCACACAAAAACCTGTGGTCTGCAGGCAAACAGGCAAAATACTTGACGACACTTTCAATTCATAGTCATTTATCATCAGAGTCATTTATTATAATTGAAGTGGTATATAGTAACACACACAAATGCAAGGGAATATTTGTTGACTGTTGATACGAACACACTGAATAATGTAAATGATCCATGTTTGTCTGATTATATTATACAGAGTGTAATGTGCTTCTAATGACTTTATAATGAGTTTGCGTATTAGAAGCATATTGTTCCATTAGTATACTTTGTAATACAAACAGCACTAACTAAGACGTACAATAGTATTTAAACCCCTTCAGTCATGACATCAGATTGGTTGGGGCGTCTGTAGCTCAGTCAATAAGGACTTGGCTTGGGAACTGAGAGGTCGTTGGTTCAAGCCCCGATTCAGACCAAAAATTGTGTGAAGAGGGGCGGAGAGGCTTCCTTGAGCAAGGCACCAAAGCCCCAACTGCTCCCTGGTAGCTCCCCATAACAAAAATGTGTGTGTGTATTCAGTCCTAACGTGTGGAGATCCTGTGGATGTATTTGTACTGGGCATGCATATAACAGAGTTAAAAACGGGATTTAATAAACGGTTTTATTATTATTATTATTATTGGTTATTCTTAATAACGTTAATAAAGTCCTACCCCTTTTCCACCAAAACGGTTCCAGGGTCGGTTCAGATCCGCTGTCCGATTGCGAAACACTTCTCTGTATTTCCAGCACAGCTGTGCCAGATTTCGGCCCCCAAAACTGGTTCGTATTGGGGACCAACCAAACTGCTGTGCTGGAGTCAGAACTGCAGAACTAGACGGGCACTGGAATACACTAAAGTCATACCCTATCTCAAAATGTAACCATAACGAAAAATAATCCACCACGGTTTGATAAGCATCAAAACACAAGGGAAACAAACTAAATATAAACGCAACCTCCTTAGCATTTGTTATAATACCTCAGTCAAATTATCCATTGTAATTGGCTATAAAAAAAAAAAGATGTTGAATTTATGTGATTTCTACATGATAAAAAGATAAAACTGGAAATCAAAGTGTTCTAAATACTCAGGTCGGAATGTGTTAACCGGGCTATTTTCGGAAAGATCAACGCTTTATAAATATATATAATGAACCCACTTTAGTGTCATAAGCTTTTCACACACTGAGCAATTTCTCTCTCCAATTTATGCATGGCTGGCTCTTAAATTCAATACTGTATAGATAACGTCTCAGTTTTTAGCGCCTGAAGAAGGTGAATCTTTGTTTACCGTCATTAGTCATTATCGATTTAAGAAGTATTCGTGTGAACTAATGGCTCCGAGTATGATCTATTGCTCATTGCAGGAATGTAACATAGAGACACATCAACCGCCAGAGGTCGCTGTATACCTAAAACCGCCAACAGCTCAAATGTACCCGCTATTGATTTTCAAGGTACAATGCTCTTTTATTTATCATACAAGAACAGTGAGTTTTGATCGCACAGGGATTTTTTCAATCTGACTTCATATTGACAATTTTTAACAACAGAGGGTGCTACATAACACACTTTCATGAAAAGTCACGGACTGGGAGACTTGAATATTTTATTGAACAAAACAGCTGCGGGTAAAATGTACCCGTTGGCGGTTCTAGTGTTCAAAGTGTCCTAAAAAATTGTTCTGCTGACACAGATTAAAGCACACTATTGTGTCAAAGAGGCACATCTGAGACTGGAGTTCACTTCATCTCACCCTGCTGTGATCCGAGATTAGCCACCTTGCACAGTTTTAGTTTTATTTAACCCACTTAACCCGGGGCTAACCAGCGCTGCGAAAAGAGGGGTTATTTATCAGCCTCAGTTCACCCAGGGAAAATGTGGTGTGAATTTACAATGCTGACGTGGTAAAACCTTCACACATTTTTTTTTCTTCTGGTGCTGACTCCCATCAACAGCATGATCAAACTCCTGCCCCCAGCTCTCACCAAGGTATAGAGTAAATATGTCTCAATTCCCACAGTCTAGTCTCTGGCTAGAATAGATATGCAGTGTCATCGTAACTCTATTCATGAGAAGTTTCCGTGGTGTAAACATGATCTACATTCATGTCAGTGGCCTCTCCATCTGTATGCTTTTGGGCGATATCATGTTTGTGTCTCACTCATCTCGCCGACTGATGAGAAATGGCAAGTCGTCAGATGGACAACACGCTGTGGGCGAGGAGTGTCTGTCAGAACTGTGTGTTAGGGCTAAGGGATGCTTGTTTGTGTGAGCATATATGCCTGTGTGTACATTAAAGTACATGTAAGGAGTCTGATTCAGAGGGTTGCCTGTCAGTTCCGTTGTTTTGTGTACTTAAACGAGAGCCGGTATAATTCCACGCGCGAAAACAAAATAAATGTTGGAATAGTTATTTTAGTGTTTTGAAAGTAAACTGAGGTATGGCAAGGAAGTTTACTACAGCTGAGGCTTTGGAGCTGATTTTTCA
>NW_011362806.1:0-3257 GCF_000735185.1 Notothenia coriiceps
ATTTGAACAATGACAAATATTCTCATGAATATTAAACACAACAACCTCTGGTGTGTGTGTGTGTGTGTGTGTGTGTGTGTGTGTGTGTGTGTGTGTGTGTGTGTGTGTGTGTGTGTGTCTCAAGGCATATGCTCGAATGGGAGCTGCAATCATGTATCGCGCACTACCCGTGCTGAGTGTGCTGACTTTTCGTACAATGTCCCACTGTCTGGCTACCTGCATAAAGTCAAGTGCTCGGCGCAGTTGTCGGCGAAATGTCGCTCCTCTGTTTTCATTGAAACAGCTCCTTATATCCGTTAGCGCAGCTAGCTAGCACCAGATGCTAACAACAACAATACACGTAAGGTGTGCCCGTTCTCTCTCTCTCTCTGTCTCGTGCCACACATACACACACCCTCCAGGTCCTCCCGATGGCCAGTCGGTGCCTGCCGGTGAGCGTGGAAGTGTGGTCTGCCGCAAGCGGACGGCAGGAGCGGGGCTGTCAGCATCAGCTTGTAGATGGTATTTTAAACTCGATGCTCTCTGAAACTACGGGGCGGCAGAGGACAAAAAATACACATGCGTTAATCGTGTTAAAATAATTAGTGGCGTTAATTTTTTTTTGCGTTAACGCGTTATTAACTTGACAGCCCTAATTTATACCTGTACATTATATTCTTTGCATGCTCTTGCGGGACACTTAAAATGAGGGCCTTCAGTTTGACACACCTGTAGAGGATTCAAACTGCTTTTTTTTCCTGCTGTAACTACGTAAATGTCCCATCTGTGTGACTAATAAAGGTATTCTGATTCTCATCAGCAAAAAAGACTATTCGGCCAAAACTTAAGTCTCTGCTTCCCTTCGGTTTCAGACGTTCCAGCTCCTGAAAGACATAACAGACAAAAGAACTTATTGAGCAGCAAGACTAAAGACTGCTAAAGTTTCTGAACTGTGGAAAGTTTAACTGTAGATTCATCTGAAGACAAAAAGTGAGGCCACTTAAAAGACTTAAAACACTCCTCACAATACATAATACACAATACATTAAAGAATCTGAGAAGTTTCAAAAAATGTATAAAACTTAAAGTCTAGCTCCTGATAAAAACATATTTGAAACCAGCAGAAGTACTAGAATCACATGATAAGTGATTGTTTGAAGTGAGAAAAGTCATAAAAGATGTATTCTCTGTCAGTGTATTTTAACGCACCTCATTTTAATTTTCCACGGACTGCCCGTGTTATCGCTATTTTCCAATTACTACTCCAGATAAAAAACAACAGATTATCCATTTACGACCACAGGAGTTATTTCAAATATTTGTCCTGTAAATTTCTCTTTTTGAGTTCATAACATGATGGGCTATATAAAGGTTTTAGCACAAAATGCCAGAGATCCTCAGAATTGTCTGCCACCCTTTCATAATGTGACAGATAAAATGTGAAATATATGAACACAGTGAGAGTCAGATTTTGTTTTCCAGGCATGTAGGAAGACGGGACATGTCCTTCCGGAGCTTTGCAACATTTCACACTGCGTTTTGATTGGATCCCTAAACACCTTCTGGTATCTCTAATGATATTTGCAATAGATAAGACATGGGAGGATGCACATTTCAAACGAAAATGCATTACTTCTGACGATACAATGGCAGTATCTGTTGCACTCGGGTAGAGAGGAGTGACACATTAAAAGGTCTGCTGGAAGTGTGCTGTTATCCAAATTTAATTGAAATAAAATGTCAACCAAATGTTACGGTTTCCCTCCACTGATCTCTCCAACTACTTGTTTCAACAAGCCTTTCAAGTACATCAGTGGTTTCTAGTTCAAAATGTGAATTAAATATATATGGTCACAGCTGAGGGTACTTTTCATTCCCCTGCTCCATAACTAAACTTCATTGTGATGTGGATCATAGCTGTTGGAGTCCACCTTCCTAGGATTTACAAAAAGACACAAAACCCTTACAATCATCTTTACTGTAAATAGGACAGAGCTTGGTTGTAATTGTTATGTAAAATGTAAAGGTTTTCAGCAACTAAATGATTATTCTGGTAGGTGGACAATGTATTTATTTTAGAAAAAGTGTTGTTATTTTTGGAAATTACTAAATTAAATGCTTGAACAAAAAATAAGATATTATGGATACTTGGATAATCTTGTTTTTTTCTTGCTGACTTTTCCAATGTTACCTTACATCATATGGAAATAGACTATGAATGCACATGAGTTTAGCCATAGTAAGCATTGAAGATATTCTCAACTGCATGATGTTATGAATGAGCCTTGCTGTCGGATAAACCAGGTTACTGTTGTTACTGTACATGTTAACATTAAGTATAAATGATTAACCAATAATCAACCATCTATTGGATCTTTACTGACACAATAAGTGCATTGTGTTCAGTTCATAATGATGAACAATGCCAGTCTCACCATTTCTGTATCATTATACAGTATATGTACTTTTATTCAGCTCCAACCAACCTCCACCTTATCAGATGTCTCAGAATAACTGCCAACACCCATAGACTGTAGTGGAAGTAGAATCCGACATAAAAACTTGTGTTAGCACTAGATTGGTTTCGAAAGCTGCGACTGAAGTTTGTGTCAAATTAATTGAGAAGCTAAACATCCATCCATCCATCCATCTTCTCCCGCTTATCCGTGGTCGGGTCGCGGACGTAGCAGTTCCAGCAGAGAGCCCCAAACTTTCTTTTCCCTGGCCACATCAACCAGCTCTGACTGGGGGATCCCAAGGCGCTCCCAGGCCAGCGAAGAGATATAATCCCTCCATCTGGTTCTAGGTCTACCCCTTGGTCTCTTCCCAGCTGGACGTGCCTGGAACACCTCCCTAGGGAGGCGCCCAGGTGGCATCCTAACTAGGTGCCCGAACCACCTCAACTGGCTCCTTTCGACGCGAAGGAGGAGCGGCTCAACTCCGAGTCCCTCCCTGATGACCGAACTTCTCACCTTATCCCTAAGGGAGACACCAGCCACCCTGCGGAGAAAACCCATCTCGGCCGCTTGTACCCGCGATCTCGTTCTTTCGGTCATGACCCATCCTTCATGACCATAGGTGAGGGTAGGAACGAAAATGGCGCGGTAGACAGAGAGCTTTGCCTTCTGGCTCAGCTCCCTTTTCGTCACAACGGTGCGGTAAAGAGACTGCAGTACCGCTCCCGCTGCTCCGATTCTCCGACCCATCTCACGCTCCATTGTTCCCTCACTCGAGAACAAGACCCCGAGATACTTGAACTCCTTCACTTGGGGTAAGGA
>NW_011362806.1:5951-11087 GCF_000735185.1 Notothenia coriiceps
GTATACTCTGAACTGCTGTTGGGTGCATAAGCACACACAACAGTCAGAGTTTTCCCCCCCATAACCCGCAGGCGTAGGGAGGCGACCCTCTCGTCCACTGGGGTAAAATCCAACAACGAAGCACCCAACCGGGGACTTGTGAGTATCACCACACCCGCCCGGCGTCCCACACCTTGAGCAACTCCGGAGAAGAATAGAGTCCAACCCCTATCCAGAAGTAAGGTTCCAGAGCCGACGCTGTGCGTAGAGGTGAGCCCAACCAGATCCAACTGGTAATGCTCCACCTCCCGCACAAGCTCCGACTCCTCCCCCCCCAGAGAGGTGACGGGACCCCGGGCTTCCTCCGGGCCGGGTATCCTCACTTCGTGTGTCGTCTTTCATGAGGTCTTCTGAACCAATCTTAGTCTGACCCCTTGCCTGAGACCAATTTGCCATGGGAGACCCTACCAGGAACACAAGGTTCCAGACAACACAGCCCCCAGGTTCATCAGGGCACACAAACCTCTCTACCACGGTAAGGTGCTGGTTCTTCAGAGAAAACATGCTTGCTTTTAATGATCAGAAATATTGAGCAGCCAACCAAACGCTAAACATTGCTATAATAAAGGTAAATGGGCTGTATTTACAGCATGTAGCGCTTTATCCAGTGTTTACGACCCATCAAAGCGCTTTACATTCTACAGAGCAATGTGCCACTTGCTCAAGTAAGCACATCCTTGGCCAAGCCATCGGGAGCAACTCTGGGTTAAGTATCTTGCCTGAGGATATATCGACATGTTTAACCTTCCGATTAGAGGACGACCGCACCACCTTGCAGCCTCCGTTGCCCCTAATACAATGGCTCTGTTGTAGCAACTTAACAATCACAAGGTAGCCACGTCATAAAACATATGGTGCTTTATAATTTATATTACTATAATGGGATCACAGTTTATAAATGTATGTCATGCTGTGTTAGAGAAGACTTGAAACTATATATAGAGAGCATAAACCATAAATCAGGAATATGCTTACTGATGTAAAAATTCAATTGAGAAGGAGAGTCATTTTATAATGGTAAATGGACTACATATAGATTATTTAGTCCATCAGGAGCAACATACAATCTTTAAAACATATTTTTGCAACCAGTGGAATCGCCCACTTTGGGCATTAGAAATAATTCCAATTCAAGGCAAAATGTCAGCTGTGATAACTGCTTTTTCTCTTAAAAAAATGTTGAGCGACCCTTTTTTTAGGTGCCTGGTGCCGTGGGGTCCATGAACAGTCACTATTTAATAAGACCCTTTTCTGGCTAGTGTCACACTCATACTTTAAAACAGTGTTGTTGAATTGTTATATTTAGAACAACCTGGATATAATGCAGAAATAAAACCAATATTCAATTTCATTTTGTGTAAAGTTTTATTTCAAGGACTTTCCTCAATGTCTGGATTGTTGCTAACTCCGTTGACAAAACATCCTTTTTATCATTAATAGCACCTCCACCTCTTGTTCATGCTTCCATATGAATATTGAAATACAAATGTTATTTTTTGAACACAATTGAACTGAATAGGTCATGTATCTCGCTGAGGCTATTAAAGATCATTGACTGTAATATAATAATATACCCTAATATGTAATCATATACTACTATTTCTCACTGCAAAACTTTGCCTATACAAATATGTACTCTACGGTCTCCGTTATACGGTTCGTGGTAAATCTGATCCGGTGACAGGCTTTAGCAATATCTTTAGGGGGAAGTTGCAAATATTCTCCTTATTGTCCTGTTACCGTAAGTTTGTCATAGAGGAATAAGTATTATATTTGGATTGTTTCATAACCATTTTAAAACTTCTTGAAGTAGCCTGTTTACACACATTGCTTGCAAGACAAACAATATACATTAGCTTGATGGCTCCAGGAACCCATTGACCCTGCTGCCTGGGCAGCTGACCACTGGTTGATTGACCAATCATAAATGTCTTTGTTTATTCTTATTATTTGCCATGGGTAACCTTCGACAATTCAGAACTTTGAGGATCATGTTCTATGCTAAAAGTCACTGTACAAAAATGATTTTGCAGCTAGTTAGGATTTGTGGCTCAAGTGTGTTATATCAAAAGTCGCACCCACTGAGAGCACCAGTTAAAAAGCATATAAGGAGTTATTTTCCCAATTCATGAACTAATTAGACTAGATACTGGGACAATTGTATGCAAATCTTTAAGAGACACAGGAGAAAGCAAAGTATTATGACCCCAAAAGGAGCACAAGTCCAATTATGCAGAGATATTTCCTTTAAGTTGGGTTCCCCTTGATGAAAGGCTACATCCTGTTTATCCTTAATTACATGCCTCCCTCTCACTGTTTCTCTCTTTGTTCCTTCTCATTACCAGCCTAATGCCCTAGTTTCTGTCCTTATTTTCAGGGATACACTACCGCAAGTCATGCGCCTCATCAGGAGCCTGTCTCATCGCTTCTTCTGGCTACCAGCAGTTCTGCACCGGCAAGCTGAACTCAGTGTGCATCACCTGCTGCAACACGCCGCTGTGTAATGGACCGCGGCAAAAGAAACGACCCCAACTGTCGGCTGCCGTTACCTTGAACACACCGCAACTCCATGTGTTTTCTCTTTGCATCCTCCTCCTACTGCCCTCCACCCTGTGCTGACAGACCTCCACACACTGTGTGAGATGTGCATTGGCAGTGGAGACAACATGAACTGTATTAACTGAAACAGTTGAGAGCGCTTACTGTGAAATATATTTTCTTTGAGGTTGGGGAAGCTTTGCAAAGTATTTGTTCTCTTGACTTGTTTTCCGTCGCAGCTGGCGTCCAAAGGGTCAAATTGGGAAATATTATCATCACGTGTTCATGCAACAAACAAGGTAATCTGCAAGGACAGTTGGGTAGGAGGGGGTGGAGGACGGTGCAGTGGAACAGCTTCTGGCTATTTTGTTGGGCAGCAGGTGGCTCATTCACATCTGTCTTTGTTTACTTAAAACTACAACATATTGAAGGTAATAAAGGAAGGTCAGATTCATCATACAGAGGCTTAGGATAACTTTAGAATAAATAAGTCTTTGATTTATTCTAAATGAGATCCGTAACCGTGAGCAATCACCGATTTGCTGTAATGAGGAACTGAAAATGTATCATATGTATGACAATGATACGATTTAATGATTAGGAAAATTAAGTCATTAAAACGTCTTTGGATGAAAGAAAACATGTGCTAGTTATTAGAATAAAGCCACTTACAGCCCTCATAACTCTCACATATACATCATCTTATCAGTAGACCCATAAAAAAGTACTTTTCTTAAAACTCTCCTCCAATGGTTTTGTAACAAACAAAAAGTGTACATAGAGCTACAAGAACATGTTGTTACTCACAACTCCATTTTAAACTACTTACCAGATATTCATTGCATCTCTAATAGCTCAAATGGAAGTGTTTGAAGTGGAGCAGCAGTACTTCAGTTTTCAGATGAATTAACCTGTTAAGCCCCAAGCCTGTTTTTCAGGTCTCAGGCTCGAAAATGACATTCCCAGAACAAATATCTTCACTTCTAAAAGGGGTAAATTAATAATCTTTTTTCTCAAAGTAATTATAAACCTGTGAGTTGGATGTAGAAAAGTCACAATCAATATAGATGTTTCCACCAGCTAATGGAACAGAAGCACAGGGTTGTTGGAAACATGGAGGGTCACCAGCTTGTCTGCATTGGAAGCTTGAATCCGTCTTCGTTTGACAACAGCTAGTTTAAAAGGTTTTCCAGGAGTTTCGCAGTTGACGCCCCTAATTTAAGTAGCCATGGGATAAATGATAATGAGGAGCGGCAAACGCGTATAAGTTTATACATTGCCCTTTCAAGGAAAGTAACATCACATGTTGTTTAAGAATAAAGTGTCAGCCCCCTCTAGCAGCTGATATTTAAATTATATTTATTTATTTCATCGTTTTGAATTATACAAAATTAGACTTTAAACAAGTGGCGATGAATGTCCTCCCCAGCAACATGCAGTATACAACTTCTGCTTTATTTTCATGTCAGTGTACATATCGAACATATGTCATTGAGTCATCTGATTAATCATAGAATACCGCACTTCATTCTAAATGAACTGAAAAAGTTATTGGTTTGCTCGGGCTGGTGCACTTTTTTTTCCCATTGAACATAATGACTTCCTGCCCAAATTTTTTTCCTTATTTACTTCATTTACTTCCTGAATTTTGAAATTTGACTCTCCTGAGGTTGAACACACGGCAAATGTACAGTTCAGCCCTCTGCATGAGACACCGATTCGTAATCATTGTATATACTGTTCGTGTCCCTCCCCTTCCGGGGGAACTCCATGGGACCTTATTTCGGAAAAATTATGTATTGAAGTCAATGGCGAGAGAAAAGTTATCTTTCGATCCCGTTCGAATTGTGCCATGAATTACATATATGATGTTTGTCAATCTTAAACATTAATTTCCA
Organism: Notothenia coriiceps; assembly: GCF_000735185.1. Lineage (NCBI taxonomy): Eukaryota > Metazoa > Chordata > Actinopteri > Perciformes > Nototheniidae > Notothenia > Notothenia coriiceps. The sequence continues at coordinate 10,427 of NW_011362806.1, forward strand.
AGTAAAAAAAGTCACAGTTTGTCGTAAAACTGTGAAGTAACACTTATTTGTGTGTGAAACCGCTCAATGAATTACATCTCTGGTCTCACACAATACACATCACCAACACCAGAATGAGGTGAAAAGTATTAAAGGAGGTGGAAATCATTACACGTCTGGGCATGTTGAGAGCTGCTATTACACAAAAGGGGAGTTAGTCGGTTCCGTAATAGCCAGCATGCGGGACCGGCTGTACAAGATTTCTGTGAGTGTTAAACAACTGTAATGTGTAACGTTAATGTCAGCTAGCTAACATTAGCTAACAAGGTACACTCTCGTGTTTTGTTTTAGCAACTAGTTTTCTGTGTACCTTGTCCTTGCCAACACTATTGTTATCCACAGCATACACAGCGATCACGCAGTTCTTAATGAGAAAACTAGCTAACTAACTCCTTAGTACAAGGTACACAGAAAACTAGTTTCTAAAACAAAACACGAGAGTTTACCTTGTTAGCTAATGTTAGCTTGCTGACATTAAAGTTACACTTTACACTTGTTTAACACTCACCTTGTGTGTACATACAGCTCTCCACATGCCCAGACTTGTAGTGATTTTCTCCTCGTTTAATACTTTTCACCTCATTATGAAAGAAAGAGGTGAAATGTGCTAACGTGACGGCCA
>NW_011362807.1:0-1953 GCF_000735185.1 Notothenia coriiceps
CTCTCACACACACACACACACTCTCTGTCTCTCTCTCTCTCTCTCACACACACACACACACACACACACACACACACACACACACACACACACACACACACACACACACACACACACACACACACACACACACAGATTTCACAAGTTCTATCTATGTTAATTGAAACAGTATTATCACTCTACACATACACTCTATACACAAACACACACTCATACAAAGCTCAGTCCCCTTCAAACATGTCCGTCTTTTCATAAGCTCAGTGCCATTATTCCTAGGTTTAATGCTGCTGCTAATGCTACTACTTGCTTTTCTAAGGTTTATATTTCTTCTAGTGGCACTCAAGTTACAGAAGTGCATGATAAAAGTAAGGTGTGACACACTAAGATGATACTCATATTTTTAGATGCAGAGTTACTTATACTTCCTGAGGATGTCACTTATATCTATTGTTTCCGATGTCAACGCAAGCAAATGTCAGTTAATCTGCAAAGGAACATTCTACGCTGATAGGAACTCCAGAACTCCAGAAAATATCATCTTTTTTTCTTTTTTTTATTGGAATATTCCAGTGATGGCTGACAATTTGCCAAACGGTGAACAAATGTAGGCTATTAATTATGAGAGTTGTGGTTACACCTAGAGCATAATCATCCATAAAAGAGATGAAGAGTTATAAGAGTGACGAAATCCATTTATCTCACCCCCTCCCAGTCAGTTGACATAACATTAAACAAAAACATTTCTCCCCCCCCCCACCAATCATTCATATAAGCCCAATTGAATCACGTTGTTGGATCATTAGAACAAGTCTGAAATGTTTTATAGATAATGCTTTTAATACTATTTATTTTATTTTGTATTATCTAGTTCCTCTGTGCTCTTTTTCTTTGGCCTTTTTTCAATCTGATTTACCATTTCTGGTTCTATTTCCTTTATTAAGCACTTTATTGCATTGTTCAAGAAAAACAGTATATACAATAACACCAGAGCTCCATGTCTCAGAAAGTTCATTATTTGGATCCAGAAGCTCATCACTAGAGGGCAGCCACAGGTGGTCACAACACATCCCAGGCTATCTAACGTAGCATCATAATGGATTTCTTCTGGTAATGGAGGGAGATCTCTTTCCTTTAATCACCTCCAGACTGGGGTGTAACGGTTCACAAACATTTCGGTTCGGTACGTACCTCAGTTTTTAGGTCACGGTTAGGTACGTTTTCGGTACAAAAGAAAAAATTATCACAAAACATAAAATATCTTTTAGGGTTTTTTAATTATTATTAAACTGTGAATAATGAATTCACTCAAATAAATACAAAATAAAATAAACATTACGGTTGCAGCATTTCGATGAACTGAAATAATTTGTATTTGAACTTTTCTGCACTAGTACTCACAAAACATAAAATATTTGTTTTGGGTTTTTAATTATAATTAAAGGTGGGGTAGGTAATTTTGAAGAAACCAGCTTGAGTGCGCTAGAATTTGAAAATACACAACCGGAGGAAATCTGCCACTTCCTTATAGAGCCCCTCCTCCGACACACACGAACGCGCACATGACCAATGAGGACACAAGATAAGTTTGGGCACAGATGGAAGGCTGACAGGCAGGTAGGCCATCCAGTTATTTTAGCCGGCCCGGCTTTGGTTCGGTCCACCTGTCTTTGTCCGTCATCCTTGTACGTAACTGCGAAATTAAAATGTTCCCAAACCGGAGACTTCAATGATGCTGGAGGATTTTCAAGCTCAACTTTATCTGCGTTCGCCATTTCGCCAGTTCCTAAAATTACTGACTTAATTTGAACGCACCCCTGTGACCAGCTCTCATTGTATGCCTCTCGTCCAATGAAATGACTTGGTCGCTCTTTGACGTGTTGAACCCAATGTAAGCAAATTACTCTGAATGCTGCGACGCAGCACCTGAGATTACTTCCAAAAAGTTATTCACGT
>NW_011362808.1:0-4717 GCF_000735185.1 Notothenia coriiceps
AACACATTGAACACGTTGAACTCGTTGAACACGTTGAACACGTTGAACACATTGAACACATTGAACACATTGAACACATTGAACACATTGAACACATTGAACACATTGAACTCATTGAACACATTGAACTCGTTGAACACGTTGAACACATTGAACACGTTGAACACATTGAACACATTGAACACATTGAACACATTGAACACATTGAACACATTGAACACATTGAACTCATTGAACTCATTGAACTCATTGAACACGTTGAACACATTGGACTCATTGAACTCATTGAATACATTGAACACATTGAACTCATTGAACACATTGAACACGTTGAACACATTGAACACATTGGACTCATTGAACTCATTGAAGGCACATCTTCATATTTAATGTCTCCTGAAACGTGAAAGTGTATTTTCTGCTGATTAATTTCTGTGTTTTTGCAAAGCCCCTCCCCACGTCTGGGACCTCCACTTCCTGTTTCTCTGTTAACCTGTGTTTACCTCCTCCCCCTCCCCCGTTACCTTCCTCCCTCGTTACCTCCCTCCCTCCTCCCTCATTTCCTCCCCTCGTTACCTCCCTCGTTACTTACCTCCCCATCTCTTGTTACCTACCTCCCCCTCATTGCCTCCCTCCCTCGTTACCCCCTTCCCTCATTACCTCCCTCCCTCCTCCCTCGTTACCTACCTCCCCCTCTCTTGTTACCTACCTCCTCCCTCGTTACCTCCCTCCCCCTTTCTTGTTACCTACCTCCCTCCTCCCTCGTTACCTACCTCCCCTTCCCTCGTTACCTCCCTCCCCCTCTCTTGTTACCTACCTCCCCCTCCCTTGTTACCTACCTCCTCCCTCGTTACCTCCTCCCTCGTTACCTCTCTCCCTCCCTCCCTCGTTACCTCTCTCCCTCGTTACCTCCCTACCTCGTTACCTCTCTCCCTCTCCCTACCTCCCTCCCTCCCCCACAGACATCGTGGGCACAGCCCGTCCGGATGAGAAGGCGATCATGACGTACGTCTCTAGCTTCTACCACGCCTTCTCCGGCGCTCAGAAGGTATCCTGGAGCAGCGTCTCCCCCCTCCTCACCTCCTTCCCTCCTAACACCTTCTCTTCCTGCAGGGGTCACTCTCCTTCACTTTCTCCGCATGGTTCACCAAGTGCATGCTGGGACGACGTTTTTTTCCTCAGAGGCGATGAGCACACATGCATCTCCAGTCTATCTCGAGTGTCTCGGTTCCCCCTCTTCATTTTGATTTAATAACATTTGGGAGGCGCGGTGAAGATCCCCTGATAACAGACGGAGAGGAAGCCTGAAGCCTTGCCTGCCATACATATATTAACATTTTTATTTGATACGCTTAATTGTTTTCTTGTTTCTCTGCGAGATACCAGCGGTGTATCAGACTGCTCTCTGGTAGTTTGACGGCTAACAGGAAGTCAGAGAGTCTTGGAGAAACAGCTGTGTTTAAGAAACTCGGATAAAGAAATGCCTGTGTTAATAATCAGAGAGCGTGGAGGTCACAAGGCTGGCTCTTAAATCAATTAAGTTGAGTTACAGGAAAGAAATACAAGGTTTAAAAAGTTACACCTCATCAAACTGTACCAAAAGGTTTGAAGCTTAAAAACTTAAGAAGTCTTTTCGATCGGTTTCAGTCTCGTATTTCTTTTGCAAAAAGATGACTTTGAAAAACATTGCAATCAAAGCTTTATTTTGAAAACCTTAATACTGTAGAAGCTTTGAATAAAAAAAGATGTTGGTAGAGCCCTAATTTTTTCAAAATAAAAGACTGAAATGTCTCTGCCTCCTCAGGCATGTTGTGCAAGATATATTTGACCACATTTTTTATAATATTTTTGGACCACCGGCTGTTAATGTAAGGATTTATTTCCGACTTCCTACCTTTCAAATTCCCTCACATGTATCCTAATATTTCTAGTGAGTTTGTAAGGTCCAAAAGTCAAAATGTCTTGTAAGAAATATGGATTTATTGCATTCAAAGCTTTATTTTGAAAACCTAAATACCGTAGGAGCTTCTAATAATTAAAAAAAGATGGTAGAACCCTTATCCTTTCAAAATAAAAGACTGCCATGTCTCTGCCCAACTAACTTAATCATTCTATTCTACTTCCTGCCGTACATATTTTTATATTTTGAAAAGAAGACTTACCCACTCAAAGACCTTCTAGTGAGGCTGGAGATGCATGTTGCTGTGGTGCTCCTCTTCCTCCTGTGGTGCTCCTCTTCCTCCTGCGGTGCTCCTCCTCTTCCTCCTCCTGCTGTGGCGGCGCCCCCTGCTGGTCCTCTTGTTTCTGCACTCTTTTACTCTCATGCATTTCCCCTCTCTCCCCCCCTCTTCCTGCAGACATCATTAGCACGTTGCGGCCGGATGAGAAGGCCGTCATGACTTATGTGTCGTGTTACTACCACGCCTTCTCAGGCAAGCAGAAGGTGAGCAATTAGAAAAATAAAATCAGCAAATCTCCGAACAATCATCAAATACCTGCCGAAGAGGCGGCAGAGAATTAAGATAGTTTTTTTTACTAATATTTATTTTTTGGGTCGGTTATATTTGATTTAAAACGCTGAAAAATAGCAAAATCCACACATTTTTATTCTTACCCAAAGTCTTTCAAACTAGCTGCTCCTTTACCAGCTTTGAGAACACTTTAATGATCAATCATTATAAAACATATCATATATATTATTCTGAAATGGACCAATCTGCACAATGACTACTTTTACTTTTGGTACTCTAACTATATTTTTATAGCCTAACCCTACTTTTACTTGAGGAACATTTTGAATGCAGGACTTTTACTGTAACAGAGTATTCCTACACTCTGATACTTCTACTTTTACTCAAGTACAAGATCTGAGTACTTCTACTTTTACTCAAGTACAAGATCTGAGTACTTCTACTTTTACTCAAGTACAAGATCTGAGTACTTCTACTTTTACTCAAGTACAAAACCTGAATACTTCTACTTTTACTCAAGTACAAGTTCTGAGTACTTCTACTTTTACTCAAGTACAAGATCTGAGTACTTCTACTTTTACTCAAGTACAAGATCTGAGTACTTCTACTTTTACTCAAGTACAAGATCTGAGTACTTCTACTTTTACTCAAGTACAAGATCTGAGTACTTCTACTTTTACTCAAGTACAAGATCTGAGTACTTCTACTTTTACTCAAGTACAAGATCTGAGTACTTCTACTTTTACTCAAGTACAATATCTGAGTACTTCTACTTTTACTCAAGTACAAGATCTGAGTACTTCTACTTTTACTCAAGTACAATATCTGAGTACTTCTACTTTTACTCAAGTACCAGATCTGAGTACTTCTACCACCTCCGGTCACATCTAAACAAAAATAAATTGCAATAAAATAAAAAATCGAACTGATTAAACAAAAGAAAAAACAATATAAATAAAATTAACTAAAAAGAGATAATACAAAATGGAAAACAGGCTTGATCTTACTTTATATATTTAAATATAAATTCCAAACATTTAAACGTCTGCTCACAGAAGTATGACTGCACATCCTCGTCTCCTTATAAGGCCTCTCAGCAGCAGCTGTGTGTATGAAGCTCTGCACTCTGTAAAAGGAGAACTACACACACTCTGCAGGAGGCTGGAAAACCCTCGGCAATAAAACCTAAAAATATGTATCGCATTTAAACAGTTGTGGCTTATTTGTAGGAGATATACCTGCAGGAGGTTAGGTGCTGTGAATGTGTTGCCTGGTTACAAGTTTCAGGGACAGATAATCTAAAAGGACACGGTCAATACCGCCTTTAAAATAAAATGTCCTATCCACAAACCAGTTATTGTGCATGTTGGTGTAACGACAGACACACATGGATCTATTTTGATTTTAATTTAACACTTTAAAATATTTATGAAAAGTTACATTTTTAGCTGGAAAAACTAGAATCAGAGTGAGAAAATATATATTGGTGGACAAACAAGTGAACCACGTTTAATCGATGCTCGTTTGTAGGCAGGGGGAGTGCATTGTTATTAAAAAGGTCGATTAAGGGTTGCCAGATTTGATCGATTTTAAATTGAATCCCTCTCAATGAGTATATATTTGTTTCCAAATGCAGATGCTGCATGCCATCTGTCATAAATACAGAGTGGATTTAGTCATAACAGTCTCTATTTTATCTCGTCAAAGACATGAGAATCAGCAGGTTTTGATAATAAACACATCCGTAAATGATCTCCGAGCTGCTGATGATCTTCCAGGCTCTGTGCATGCTGCTTCAATCTCTCTTCTATTTTCTCTGTGCTGCCGATTTCTATGATCTCTGCTGACCGCCATCTCACACCCAACGGGGTAATGGACTACGTGTTGTCATGGAAACTCATGCATCACCCAGTCCAGTGATGGAGACTGGGAGGCCAATGTTGAGCAAGTGTTGTGTCAAGATGTGGATTGTAGCTTTCTGGGGCTTTAAAAAAAAAAAAAGCAAGACTTAAACAGAACTTCCTGTATACAGGTACTCTATGAGGCTTTTATTTTGAAAACAAGTCTAATCCTTAGCTTCCTCTAACAACACAGTTACTCTATGAGGCTTTTATTTTGAAAACAAGTCTAATCCTTAGCTTCCTCTAACAACACAGTTACTCTCTGGGGCTTTTATTTTGAAAAACAAGTCCAATCCTAAGCTTCCTCTAGTCTATGGGGTTTTATTTTGAAAAACATTGCTCTTC
>NW_011362809.1:0-3855 GCF_000735185.1 Notothenia coriiceps
GACCAATCACAACAGAGGCGGCCAGCTAACCAATCAGAGCAGACTGGGCTCTGGTTTCAGACAGAGGGTGAAAAGAGGTGCTGCAGCACAGGCAGTATGAGAACAATTAAAGAGCTTTTTGAACATTAAAGCATGGAGACATGTAGAGACACTACATACTGATATGAACCTGAACATCAGCAGGAGAGGACTCTTTAAAGTAGAAACACTGATATACATCTGAACATCAGCAGGAGAGGACTCTTTAAAGTAGAGACACTACATACTGATATACACCTGAACATCAGCAGGAGAGGACTCTTTAAAGTAGAGACACTACATACTGATATACATCTGAACATCAGCAGGAGAGGACTCTTTAAAGTAGAGACACTACATACTGATATACACCTGAACATCAGCAGGAGAGGACTCTTTAAAGTAGAGACACTACATACTGATATACACCTGAACATCAGCAGGAGAGGACTCTTTAAAGTAGAGACACTACATACTGATATACACCTGAACATCAGCAGGAGAGGACTCTTTAAAGTAGAGACACTACATACTGATATACACCTGAACATCAGCAGGAGAGGACTCTTTAAAGTAGAGACACTACATACTGATATACACCTGAACATCAGCAGGAGAGGACTCTTTAAAGTAGAGACACTACATACTGATATGAACCTGAAAATTAGCAGAGTATGTCCTCTTTAACACTTCTCCAACATAATCCCTGGTTTGTATATGTTGTGAAATGAAATGTAAAACCACCTACATTGCATTTTCGTCCTTTATCTGCCTGTGGCATCTTAAGCAGGTTTGTCATGGTTATATTAAAGTACTCACACTTCTCTCCCTTTGTAAGTGACTTTAGACACATGCCTTGTTTGGCTCTTTCCTGCTGAATGTCTTTTTCTATTACTGACTGATAATTTCACAATTGTTTCAGTGGTGTCTACAGTATAACAATTAGTTAAAGTACCCATGAGGCCTGTTGAATGCTCCTTCACCTCCTCCCCCTGTAATGTTAATCCTAAGCCACTTCTGTGCTAAAGCAACAGACAACAAAACTTGGAAGCATTTTTAGTTTTGAGGGAATGTGGGACTATTCTCTGTTGTCTTGAAATTGTTTGAGTCTTAGGCTTTGAGTCCCAAGATTCACCCACTAGATTGATTTGACTCCTTTGAATGCAGCATGGTTTCTCCATTCCAGCGATAAAAAAGCATTACGATCTACAATAGCAAGACAACAGGGACCTAATGCCTCGAGAAATATACAACTGATCTGAACATTTGCAAGCTGTCCCCCTCTCTTCTCTTTATTCCATCTCTCCCTGATACTCCCCCGGGCTCCCCCGCGGAGCGTTCCTCCGATGCATTTCAGAGAAGATTGCCTTGTCAACCTTTCTAAAAGGTGGCCATTCACAGCGTGCCACTTCTTTCCCCTCCGCAACCAATATGCAATTATGGCCTAAAGTGGGCTCTACGCCGTACCAGGTGCTGGAAAAGGTGTTTTGTAGGAGATGGTATCCACTCAGGGAACACTGGCATTATGGGCCGTTTATGACAATCTTCTGGTATTCCCTAGCAGGTCTTAAAAAAACACAAGCGTTTAAAAAGCATTTAAAATCACATTCTAGGTGACTTTGCAGAAAAATGCTCTTTCTCAAAGAACAAATTGTGTCGTCCTCCATGTTGTTTCTGAGCTGGAGAAAATGCTGAAAACACACAAAATATTGTTTATGTACAACACAATCCCACAGCCGCCTACAACAAGCTTTGATGTTTTTATCCAAAGTTGTTTATATTTACCCAAACACGACCCAAAAGTTTCTGTAAATGTTCCAGCTTTAGCTCCAGTTGAAGTAAAAAGGAAAGAGTGGGTGTCTTTATGGCTTCAAAGAGGCAGAAAGTATTGTTTTCTACTTTCTGTCTGTCAGCTGTTTGACTGCAAAGATACACGAGTGAGTTTGTTTTTTATTATTATTTTTTAGAGGACAGATGGACCTTCAACCAAAAACACAGATGCTGTTGCTGATCTGAAATTCACTTTTTGGTTCCACTTTCTAATAAGGCTTAAAGGTGGGGTAGGTAAGTTTGAGAAACCGGCTCGAGATACACTTTTTGTTATATTCCATGGAATGCTCTTAACATCCCCATAGCAATGAATATCTGAAGTGCTTTGACAAAAAATCCATAAAAAAACCTCATCTGTGGAAGCCGTGGTGCTGTAAAAAGCACGACCAATTGGATGGCCTACCTGCCTGTCAGCCTTCCACGAACTTATCTCGTGCCCTCATTGGTCATTTGCACGTTCGTGTGTGTTGGAGGAGGGGCTCTGTAAAGAAGCGGCAGATTTTTTCCGGTTGTGTATTTTCAAATTCTAGCGCACTCGATCTGATTTCTCCAAAATTACCTACCCCACCTTTAAGTTCTATTTTTTGGGTGTTTTTTCTTTTTATTGATATGCCTCAGATTTCACCTTCTAATAAGATGAACTTTAGGGTGGCAGGAATACTTATTAAACATTTATTGACGTAGTATCAATATTTTTTAAATAATTAATACTTTCATATTCATTCAATACATTTTTTGAGACAAAATTCCTCTTCTGGTAAAAGGCACTTGATGATAGATAAAGGCTTTGATATATTGTTGTAATTACAAGAGAGGGCTGAGGGCTTTACTATGTCCATAAAGTTAGAAAGATATTCACGGATTTGAACCTCAGATCAATAACGGAACAGTGGAATAACAAACCATAGTAATGTAGACAACTTTATTTCCTCCGAGATGGATACCTTTTATCTGTCTGCTTCACTCAACCCTGACAGTGACGCCGAAAAGACCTTCTACCGAAATATGAATCTGTCATAACGTTCTACTAAAATCCCCTGTTGAAGTGCTACCGAATTCACTTCACACATTAATGGTCTTTCAGTAGTCAAAACAAACAAATAGGTTTAGAAAAATATGCATTGGCCCTGTAAGGAAGCCCCACCCATTGAGCCAATGCATATTATTCTGTACGTGTTGGAACCGCAGTGTTCACCATACAGTATTTATTTTCGTGAGAATCATGTTGAATGTGTGGCACCATTGTGGTCCAACATACTACAATCATACTACAGTCGTTTACATTCTACTGGCTCTGGTACAATGACTTTCCTTTGTGTCCAGTTTGAAACAACAATGCTGTATTCAGGGTGGAAGGGCTTTTCTATCGCTTGTTTATTTTCTCTTGGACAGTGGCACCAGCTAGCCTCACGGGCATGCTGGGTAATGACACGAAGTAGCATTGAGACACGTCTTATATAAAGATTGCTTCTCGTTAAATAGCGAGACGCTGAATTGAAGGGAGCTCAGAGAGTGTCCAGATGGCCGAGTCTCTGCAAATGATGAGCAGCGGAAGAAAGGCCAACCCAGCTCTGATTCTAGTGATGGATGTTTTTCATTATGAGTTCAGCGAGAACTCAATATTTTTAAGGAAATGTTGGTATAAGCTTCAAGCATTTATGACTGTTACAGAGCTGAATACAGCATCTGAAAAATGTAAAGGCAGATATTTAGTACTGATAGCACATTAAATGCATATTTTATGATAAGCCTTCAAATGTCATTATGTATGAAGGCACAACTCGGTAAATGTGAATTAAGGGTGCATTGTTTTTGACTGCTCGTAGCACCATGGAGCAATATTTTCAATTACTGCTGTATCCCTTAAAGGTCAACTATTATGCAAAATCCTCTTCTTCATGTCTCTTCTACATCAACATGTGTCCCCTCTGTGGAAAGAGACTCTGAAAGTTTCAGGAGAAAATATTCTCTCTCTTTTTGTCCTGATCCATTTCTATAAAAACCTGT
>NW_011362810.1:0-2527 GCF_000735185.1 Notothenia coriiceps
TAGCAGGCTCATAATTATAAGGTTGTGGTCCGTCATATGCATTTGAATATTCATGTTCAACTTCTTCTGTGTCTTCTGTGTCGAAACTAGCATTGGGATCCATGTTTATTAATACGTTACACCGGCCGCTCTCCCCCTTGTTTCCCCCATGTTACGTCACACGCGGGAGATCACGTGCCGAGGCTTTTTTATGCGGAAGTGAACATTTCTTACAAAAACGACACCAGATGTCACTGTAGTGTATATTTCTGTATATTTTTTTGAAAATCTAGTGTATTCATAATTTTCCTACACATTTATTCACAGGTGTCTTTAACCTGGAAGTTGCTCTTTAACAACAGTCAATAAGTCCTTGACAGCGGTCTGTCTGTTCTGGATTAACAACGTGTCACGTGTTCTGAATTGACCAATCAGAATCTAGTATTCAAGTAAACTATGTAATAAAAGTTGATAACCACCATCATGATACCCTTTCAAAAGCAGTTTAAAGGCCCCTATTCTGCTTTTTGGGGTTTTCCCTTTCCTGTAGTGTTTCAGGTTTTTGTGCATGTAAATGGTCTGCCAAGGCTAAAATCCCAAATATCACGCCAGAGGGAGTGAACATTTGCCTTTTAAATGTAAACTTACTTAAACAAAGACAGACATCGAGGATCTCTTTTGACCTTACACAATTAGGCAATCTTCTGTGAACACTCCTCCGCGTTAATTGCAGCAACAGTTCTGTTGATGTGATTGATCAATTTTTTGCATTAGAAGTGCAAAAGTTAAGTGAAATTAATTTCATTAAGGAACATGTACAGAGGTAATAGAACAGTGTTTACAAAACATTTTAATCACCAGCGTCATGACAACCATCTTTGATCGAGGCCTAAAAGCTCTGTAAAGTAAGCTAAGGCAAAGAAAGCCTGGCTCTGTCCAGGTCTGCATTACTCTTAAATTACACCTTAGATAAAGTGACATTTACATGAGTTTCAATGGTTAAACTACAGCTGCTGATGACATGGCACATTGAAACCCATCCTAAAGCTTTAACCACATCTAAGTGGATGACAGGGCAACAGCCCAATAAATGGTTTCAACAGCACACAGGCAGTATTTCAAACTTTGTGCTCATTTCCCAATGTTTTATGAGACTGGTAAAAGGCTAATAAAGCATCCGTCTCTTTTTTCATTTTGACACACAGCTGCAGTTGTTGTGTCTCTTGTGCTCAGCCTTGCAGCTATGGAAATGTCATTATAATAATGATCCCAAAGAAGGCTTTTAGCTACAGTTACATTACAATGAAAGTGCTGCAAGTGTCCCTGTGTGAGGAGACAAGGTCTGCTTTCCTTTGGTTAAGGCATATTCCATTAACAAACTGTCAAAGCAAAATTTGCACAGACAAGACAGTGAATAAAAATAAATGTGTTAAAGGACATGTCAACATGAACTGACACAACAATGGCCTTTATGTAATAGCAAACATGACAAACCCATGACAACAAAGGCAAGAAATGAAAAGAAAGAGAGAAAGACAATCACAGGAGCAGTAAGTGGGCAGCTGACACAGCAGTGATTATGGTTTTTAGACGGTGAGTGGGATACAAATGGAGGCAGGGAAGTCCAACGGCAGAGATGGAAGTAGTTCAGGGAGGCAGAGGTTTCTAACCTCTTTACGTTATGATTATGTAAAATTAATGATTGACTGGCAACCTATTGCTTATGTGAAACATCACGCCACGTTTGTGGAGGTGGCCATTTTTAGTTCATCTTTAGCTTTAGTAATCATGTATGTCGCATGTCTAGTTTATAGTCCATGTTTAGATTTAGTTATTTATGTATGTTTCATTGTTTACATGTTACAGTCACTCACCTCTAGTTTCGTCATTCACTTTCTGTTATTGCACTTCCTGTTATACAGTATATGTACCATTCCATCTTGTTTCAGGGCCCTTGACTCCCTGCCATTGTGTCTTTTCCCGTCAGTGATTGTCAGCCCCGCCCTTGATTGCTGCCACCTGTGTCCCATTAACCCATATATATAGTCCTTGTCTCCCTTTTTCCTGTGCTTGTCTTGTGTTTGTCTCGTTTCATGCCAAAACAAGCGGTTTTTGTCCAAAGCCAATAACTTCAATTTGTTTGTACCTGTATGTTTGCCTTAGTCATGTGACCCCCTTGTAACCACCAGGTTGGGAACCATTGCATAAACATACTTGTGAAAATGCTAATTAGGTCTGAACAAAGTAGTCACCAAGAATACGGGAAAAACAACTCACCCTATTTTAAACGTCCCCTATTTTACTGTTTTACATCAATATATTAGGTCTCAGATAAATACAAAACATGTCTCTGAAGTGTTTGGCTCCAAATACCAGACAGATTGTGCATTGTAGCATCCCATAATCCCCCCCCTGTTTCCAAAGAGCTGATTCTCTGTCTGTTACTTTAGATGAAAATAAGGAGCCACTCCCCACGCCCCTCAGAGAGATATTTGGTTAAAAATAACACAACGGTGCTCTAGGAGGAGATTCAGGTGATAAGGTGTGT
>NW_011362810.1:2564-4083 GCF_000735185.1 Notothenia coriiceps
GGGGTTGCCTTGGTTGGTTATTGGCTAATGGTTACACAAGCCAAAACATCGTTATGACATCATAAAGTCGCCAAAATCTGATCATTTTCAGACAGGTTTTTATATAAATGGATCAGGACAAAAAGTGAGCGAATATTTATTTAGAGAGGGAACACATGGTTATGTATAACATTAATGAAAAAGTGGATCTTGCATAATAAGTGACATTTAATGAAACGTAGTGGAAGGTTGTGTTGTTGGCCAAGGAAGAACCCAATGATTTTTTTAGTGGATCTGAATCACAGGTGGATACACAATTATGTTTCACTTTCATTTACATTGCCATATAAGGCAATTTTACTGAATTCATGTGGTGTCAGAATAATGGAATAAACATGTTCCTGACTATACAATTCCCATGAATACCCTCTGATATGGAATCAACTCCCCCACATGTAGTAACAACCACTTTGAAACAGCTATCAACTTGATGTAAATACTCTGACCAATTAAATACAACACATCCATGTTTCCACATTACGACCTTTATGTTGTGAAAATGCCTATGAGAAAAAACAACATTTTCCAACTCATGAAATGGGAACATCCAAGGAGCACATTCATTTGTTTGACCTTTGGAGATATCTGTGCTACAAGATTGCAATTTTGACCTTAAAAACTTGACCTTAACCAAACTATCCGGCCAAAAGTTTAATTTAGCCCTTAAACTCTTATTTTGGTCTTATAACTCAATTTAACAAAATACATCGAGTTTGCTTTACTGTATTGAAAGTGTTTTTTTTGTCAATCATTTTGGCTAACAAATGTAAGATTTGAAGATGAAACTTAACCCTGGAAAAAACGATCTACATAGTATACGTATATAGTAGCAGTTCTGCAGCGTTGGATTGTGTCATATGAATCAAATATTGAACTATATGTATACCTTTAAATTATGAAATTTATTTTGGTCCTGATTTTGAAGATTTCGAAGAAGATGGCTAAATATCTTCTGGTAATACGGTCATATTTAAAAAAAAAAAACTAGGAAGAAGCAATACAGTATTCAATCTATTAAATGAAGGTTATAATGCATACTGTGCTCATTTGTATGCTACTCTAAAAATGTTTAGTTCTAACTCTTGTAGCAGAGAGCAGACCCGTCCCAGAAGACCTGAGACTCCTGGATGGTTCATACTTTTGCAGGAGATCGTTAATATAATTTAGTGCTTTAAAAGCCAGCAATAGCACTTTAAAATCAATTCTTTGGTGGACTGGAAGCCAGTGTAAAGACTTCAGAATTGGACTGATGTGATCCACTCTTTTAGTGTTTGTGAGGACTCGAGCAGCAGCGTTCTGAATTAGCTGCAGCTTTCTAATGGATTTTTTTGTGAGACCTTTGAAGACACTATTACAGTAGTCGAGTCTGCTGAAGATAAAGACATGGACAAGCTTTTCTAAATCCTGTTGGGACATTAGTCTTTTAATCCTAGATATGTTCTTCAGGTGATAATATGCAGACTTTAATAACGTGACTGTT
>NW_011362811.1:0-4543 GCF_000735185.1 Notothenia coriiceps
ACTGGAGGTGTGAATTGAACGCCCCTTGGACTTGGGACTCCTGCAGACGTTCCCAGTTAACCCAAACTACACGTTTGGGCTTAGCAGGTTTATCCATATGCTTCCCCTGCCACTCGACTCAATTCACCACCAGATGGTGATCAGTTGACAACACCGCCCCTCTCTTCACCTGAGTGACAAACAAAACACCGCTCAGGTTCAAATCAGGGAGGCCGTTCCTCCCAATCACGGCCCTCATAGTGTCTCCATCGTTGCCCACATGTGTGCTGAAGTCTCCCAGCAGGACTAAGGAGTCCCTTTCAGGAGCCCAATACAGGACTCTTTCCAAGGTCTCCAAGAAGGCACAACAGCAGAGTCTCCACCCTCCATAGCATTCAGTCTCCTGTCCACAGGGGTAAACTCCCAAAAAGTGGCAGCCAACCTGTTACCAACCTAACCCAACCTGTTAGTATCCCAACACCCAACTGGCCTCTCAAACCTTGGGCAACTCAGGAGAAAAATAGGGTCCAACCCCTATCAAGGGGTAAGGTTCCAGAGCCACCGCTGTGTGTTGGGCTGAGCCCCTACAGGTCCAACTAAAAAGCTCCACCTCCCTCACAAGCTCTGTCTCCTTCCCCCTCAGAGGGGTGACGTTCCCCGTCCCCAAAGAAAGCTTCTGCCACCCGGGTCTGGCCCGTGGAGACCTTTTACTTTCAATGCCATCCTTCTGGCAAAGCAGCCGACCCCATCGAGTTCTCCCGTTGGTTGTTGGCCAGTAGGACGGAGAAGTGGAGGTAGTGCCGACTTTGCATTTTTGGGCTGTGTCCGGCTGGACTCCGTGGAAAATCTAGCCACCAGATGCTGATGAGTCATCCTTCTGGGCCTGGCTCCAGACGGGGTCACCAGACTTCCTACGGGCCGGTTCACTTCACTCCTTATGTTGTTTTGCATGAGGTCTTCGGTTTACCACTCTAAGTCTGGCCCCTTGTCTGAGACCAATTTGCCATGGGAGAACCTACCAGGGACACAAGGTTCCAGACAACACAGCCCCCAGGTTCACCCAAACCTGTCCACCACGACAAGTCGATGGTTCCTGGAAAAATTCTAACATTATATAATAATTTCAGATATTCATTTTGTCTTTGAAAACCATTCTGATAGAGGCAGGTTGTTAATTAATCAAGCTGTCAACAACATTTGCAACACCACCCCACCCTATTAAACTCTGTACATGTGTGTGTGCGTGCCTGAAATTGAGGAGGAGATAGTTTAAGGAGGACAGACTTTCCATGTGTGTGTGCATGTTTGTGTGTGTGTTTTTATGTAACACTTGGTTGTCTATTCAGTGGCAATAATTGTCCGTCCTCTGCCAGGCCGCCTCCTCCACACTCTCAGCTTCTTGCAGATCATATCATCCTTTTCAGATTGCAATAAGATTAATGTTCTGCATTTCCTCTTTATTCCTTGCTATTCTCTTGCCGCATATCGTGTTCCATCATTTTTTTGGGTGCAAGCAAAAAAAGTTGCGATGGCAATTCCTGTGGGCTTCGCTTTGTGTATATTCAAATTTTGATTTGATCTCCTAACACTAACACAGATGAGAGGCAAAAAAATGATTTGCTCGCTTGCAAAAAGGATATTAATGTTGTTATTTTTTAATATCACCTTCTGTGTGCTAATTTGTATGTTTCCACTGTGGATGCTGTGTTACGTAAGGTCTCTCTTTGCACTCATGGCAGTGAATCAAATGTTGTCTCTGCTTTTATACCAAAATAAATAACATCATACTGTATATGATTAAATGTAAAATACTTTGTTTTGCCCAATTATTTAGAAATGTTCTAGTCCCTCCTCATTCCTCTTTTTAGGTGTTTTGGGTATAATACATATTCAAATACACCTGTCAATCATCTTCAAATTAGGCAAGGCAAGCCAAGTTAATTTATATAGCACCTTTCAACAGAGGGTAATTCAAAGTGCTTTTCAAAAATAAAAGACATTAAGAAAATGGCATTTAAAAACAGTCATTAAAAAGCAAAGATAATAAAATAAACATTAAAAGAAAAAATACATGAATAAAAGTTTACAGTGCAGTTTAAGATAGGAAATTAGTAGTGCAGTGTATGTAATGTGTCATAAAACAGTGAAAAAAGACACTCAATTTCTGACTTTGAGCAACCATTTCAAAGGCTTTGTACTCTTTGAGTAGATAACACCAAATAATACATTTACACAGCAAAAACCCTGAAAAAAGTCTGCGTATAAGCCATTCAGTTGTGCTAAACTAGCTCTTTTGGCGGAAAAAACAATGTCTTATACAATTCATTTAAATTCCCTGTTGAGGTTTTACTTATATAAAATATGTCCCCAGATCTCAACCTTTTTCCACCCCGCTGCATCCATCCCCAGCTGTCCTTCTGCACTTCACATTCACGTTTCCATCTCTTCAACCACAACATCACTGAGCGCCGCTTCTCCACTTCACAGATGTGCTTGGGTTGTCCTTGGAGATTTCCCTGTGCAAACAAAGCTCTCTTCCCCCTCTGTCTCTCTCTGAATCCACCCCCTCTGCCTCTCGCTCTATCCAACTCTGCTGCTCTCTTACCCCCGCCAATGAGCATGCCGTGTGTAGCTCCCACTCGCTGGCATAAGAAACACTAGATATCTTCGGTTCTGAGCTGCACAGATACATACACAAACGCACCAGCATTGGCTAGACGAAGGCTGTGTTCTGCCAAACAGACCTTGGGGATAGGCTGTGATAAATAAGAAGGGGAGAAAGAGTCCAGCATCTCTCGCACACACAAGACTCAAGGTAAAGGATCCATATTATTTTGTTAGATAACAAAGAGTTATGTAATTCTGCTCTAGACACAGAGCTCATATGCATGATGTGGGTGTTTCCTAAAAGGTTCACAGGTTGATTATTATCTACTGCATTGAATAGAGCTTATGGCTACATCAATGAAAACATTGTTAATGGAATGATGACATCTATGTGGCTAATAAGGAAAACAATAATCAAACTATTGGAGAAGAGGAATACAAGCTGCATAAGAGTGTTAGCCAAAAATCCAGCTAATTTTAATGATGTTTGTGTACACTGGCTGCATGTCCACATGTCTACCTGAGTGATCTCTTTACCATGCATGGTTTCTTTCCCATTTATTGTGAGACCTATAAGAAATCCGTTCAAACCCTCCCACATCCTCTGCCTTGATGCTGAACGCTCCAAGGGCTTTTCAGTCTAGCAAATGTCAGTCATCACAGCAATCAAAGTTGGAGCTGAGCTTTGAAGCCTACACAAGTGCCACCTGTGATTGAGGTACACCCAAACCCTTCCATAACATTCAGATGTTTGACTTTTGAACCTACCAACTCCTACTTACCCTACCTTTGTATGTCAACCATGTCATAGTAATCTATAGGATTACATGTTAAGATGTTGCAGAGTAATGTTATCCAAAGCCGTAAATTAAGTTACCCTTCTGTGTGTTGTGATCCGAGCTTCTGTGCTTTGTTTACATATCTAATACCAATGCGTGCAGGAGTACCTGTTTGGCTAGTCATTGCTCTGAATTGCGCTAAATAGGCGGCTACCAATGATCACGCTATCCCGACCAACAACATTTCCACAGAAGTGTAGCAGGCACCCTTTGGTTCACACAAGTTAAATCACTTTGCTCTGTCAGCACTGTTGCCATAGTTTGCAATGTAAGGAGGATGTGTTATACCTTTTGACAGAGCGAGGCTAAGTTATCCTCCTGATTGCAGTGTTTGTTCTAAGCTAGCTGGCTACGTGAAATCGTTTTTTATTTTACGTGGTATCTAGATATATTCTCACCAATTCTCAAATAAGCTTTTCTCCCACAAAATGTCATGTATTTTTATTTTTAAACATTTGCTATACCAATACATTACAACATGAGATTAATTAGCATGAGTTACCACAGCCAGCTATTTTAGGCAAAAACAAATAACATAGTGTACTTACAGTCCACTTTTGGACACACGTTCAACATGAACATGTTGTGTTGGTAGGAAGTAAGTTTTACCCATGTAAATAAATAAGTATTGCTGTATAAACAAGGCTTAAACATATTTGTATTATACATGCATATTCCAATTGGTTTAGAAAATTCTGCCATTTGTGTTTCACTGATTATCAAAATAATTGGCTTTTTTTTTCTCAATTGACTAAATGAGTTTATTTATTGTTGCAGCATTGATCTGCATTAATCCAGTGACATTGCTGTGCCAACCCAGTCTCACAGCCTTTCGTGTTATAGTCACAACATTTAATCTATTGATTCGTGTTCACCAACACGATTTTCCCCTTTTTTTCGTGTCACACAGAACGATTTTAAAAACAATGTATTTCTATTGGTAGTATGTTTCATGCCTGCACCACGTATTTTTGTCCGGTCGGGTCTTGAAAGACCGGAAGCTGTGTGGTTCATAAAAACATTTTCTTACTCAATATCAAGCCACGATTATTGTTTTTATTTCAAATCGTATAATTACTTTTTTTGCCGTCCGTGAGGAAAATAAATGGGGCTCAAAG
>NW_011362812.1:0-5711 GCF_000735185.1 Notothenia coriiceps
CAGAAGGAAGAATATCCTTGTGTCAGCACTTCTGCAATCCGTTTGTGTGTGTGCGTGTGTGTGTGTGTGTGTGTGTGTGTGTGTGTGTGTGTGTGTGTGTGTGTGTGTGTACACGTATGCATTACAGGCTTAAGGGGGGGAAGAGAAAAAATGCGTCACAGTGTGAAAGAAAGCGCATAATGGCAAAAAGAAAGAAAGGAGTGATAGTGAGAGATAATCACGGTGGTGATACATTTGCAACAGTGATGGAGAGTGACGTGATGCATTAAATATAAAATTACATACATATTTTAGACGCACACGTCTTCTATCTATAATCATTCCTGAATGCAAATGCAATGACACACACACACGCACGCACGCACACACACACACACACATACACACATATTTAGTTACAGCAGCTGATTGCAGGCAACTGTGCGTTGTTCAATCTTTATTGGGCCAATGAAATAGGAGCCGGCGTCAGTCAGCATGTCTGGGTTTGGTTGCTGTGGTGACGCTTGCAAAGGTCCAAAGCAGAAAGCAGTGATGGAGGAAGCTTTACGATGTGTTACTTAAACATAACCAACAATACCATAAATAACAGACAACATGGTTATATCATGATAACATATAAAGATATGTAAGATATAAAATTCACGTTTCATCTTACTTACATTTTCAGTTGCTATTTGTTCACCAAATATATCTAAAAATATCTTCTGAGATTATTCATTTTATCCTAAATTATATGTTGGTGAATCGGTCACTCGCAGCAGTAAAATACTACCTTTTGAAAAGCAAATTGAACGTTCACTTAGCCTCCCCCCGCTGCTACTCCGTCAAGCTGTCAAAGCTCCCCTTGAGAAATATGATCAAGTTTTTGGAGCGTAGCATAGAATTACTTCCGCTTGTTGATGATGTACTGTACATTGCTAATGGGAAATCTGCAGGTATTCATGTAGAAACGCTACCCTTTAGAAACACATATTTTCTCAATCTCTCTGGATAAAAACCATCACTAATAAACATAACCACAACGTTCCACTAGAAGAAAAAAAGATCTGAACTGATTGTAGTGACGATCCATGGAGCCGTATTGTTTTTGGACCTCGGTCAGATTTGACTATCAACTTTATTTATTTATATTGCACATTTTTAAAACGATTTTTGGTCGAGCCAAAGTGCTGTACATACATACAGTAAAAATACTTTACAATAAGGACACTTTACAACAAATACAACAGCACAGTTTGTGCAGAATATCAGTATGAGAATACGACACCCTCTGTCCTTAGACCCTCACATCGTACAAGGACAAACTTCCAGAGAAAGCCCCCACAGTTTAAAGGGGAACATGGGAGAAACCTCAGGGAGAGCAACAGAGGAGGGATCCCTCTACCAGGACGGATAGACGTGCAATAGATGCCGTGTGTAAATTGAAGAGATAATAAATTTTACAGCGTAGGTAGTCCAAATGTTTGGAAATGCATGTGTCTATAATAAGAAGGTGAATCCACGAGGATATCAACAGTCCTGTGGGAGCCATCAGGGAAGTGGTATGATGAGAGTCAGGCAGGACCGCAGAGACAGGTTCAGCCACGACTCGAAGTCCACGACTCAGGATAGAGGATCCAGGACACAGGACTGACGGCACTTGTCTCTATATCATGTTTTAAATTGAAGTTGTCTGAAGTCCTTACCACCAGCTGCTCTTGCAGTAATAAGTAGTGCACCTTTCTTACTGTCCTGATGTGCACAATGCAGTGACTGCTTTTTCGTATTTTGTTTTCTTAGTTATCAAATCAAATCAAGTTTTATTTATATAGCACATTTATAAACGATTTTTGGTCGAGCCAAAGTGCTGTACATATAATGAAAAATAGCCTATAGTAGAGACACTTTACAGCAAATACAACAGCACAGTTTGTTCAGAATATCAGTATGAGAAAAAAACGACACCCTCTGTCCTTTAGACCCTCACATCATACAAGGAAAAACTTCCGGAGAAAACCTCTGTATTTTATATGTTTGTGTTATGTGTAACGTTGCTGCCTTCTTGGCCAGGTCAGCATTGCAAATGAGATTCTATCTCAATGCTTTTATCTGGTTAAATAAAGGTTAAATACAAATAAAATAAAAAAGGACCACAGCTATGATTGGCTTGTCTGAATTTTAGGGGTGCGACTCATTGGAGGGTCTTGAAGTGGACGTTTTTCAATTCAAATCCAAGAAACAGTCACTATTGAAAGACAAAGACAGTTCCTACCAACCAAAGCACATAGGCCTACTATAGAACTCAAAATGTATTCCCATAAAAGTTGAATTAGATATAATCGATTAAATTAAAGTTTCCCTTTTAGAGAGTTATGTTATAAGATTGTGTTACTCAGTATTACACGTACGCAGCATTTAACGTCGTAACTGGAAGAAGTCGTTTTAACAGTTATTAAGAAGTTGAATCCATAACAGTGCAACACATTTAACAACATGATCGTATATATTGACTTATAATCTGATTTGCAAAGTAGCAGGCAACTTTAGCTGTCAACTTAAAGTGGTGGAGTCAAAGATGCAACAAACCAAAGAGCAGCTTAAACAAAAGATACAACTCTCAAGTCTGTATAAGTATATGCTCTCTCACACTGACCCTCATGTGCCGTGACACATCTTTGCAGATACAGAGGCATGGACGCATCCTTACAGACTCCCAGAGTAAAGGCCACGCTGCGCTGAGGTGCTGACGGCTGTCATGTTAATACGCCACGAGGCTGGAGAGTTGGGTTGCTACCAGCAGGAAGAGTTGGAGGAGAGACGTGGTGTGAGGGGGAAACAAAAACTTTGAATTATTTATCTGGCTCTTTTACAAACAGTGCCATCTAATCCTTCAAAGCGATTACTGTAAGTGCATGAAAAGCTTTTTATTTGTCTTTGTGAAGCACTTGTGAAATGATCCATGACACTTAACAATATGGCACAGGAAAACAAGTAGCTGCATGATTAACGAATTCCTAATGAGTGGTTCCTTAATAACTCTGATTCAAGAAGTATATAATAGATAATGATGTGGAGATACTGTATTAATGAATCAGCTCATAAATATTTGTGAATCGGAATAACGACAAATGTCTTCATGAGTCGTTCCTTATTAACTCCGAGTCAGCTGAGCGGCACAAAGTTAGTAACGGCTCATTAATTACTAATGACTTCATCATTTGTTTTGATTTTTGGTCATGGCCATCTGGGTGTCGACCGTTGCGATAGAGCGGGGCAGGGGTGACGTATTTACCCAGAAGTAAGCTGCGCATGGGTTCCCTCGACAAAAAAGCGATGGGATTTCTCCATAGGATTTTGGAAAATAGCTCGAAATAAGGTCTGTGGAAAACGAACCTGTTTGATAAATGCACGTTTTGTTCAGCCGGATAATATCCACATGTCTCCTACTTTTATAATTTTTGAATCATAAATCTAGTCGCCAGAAGCAAAATGCTAACGTTATGCTATAAAGGAACTACAGCAGGGTCGCTGCTTCAACGTCACGCCAACTTAAGATCCATATTCAAACATACAGATTCTAAATGGTACGAGTTGAAGCATTTGTTTGAACAGTTTGCAGGAGGCAGGTACTTGCTTTCAAGCAGAACAGGGCAAACAAACTTAGCGGAGTGTTTACGTGTTCGTAGCGTACAACGGCCTCGACAACTTCTGTAGTCCTATTCAGCCACTTGGTAACAACCATCGTTTTTCAGACACGTAAACTCTTCAGAAATCACAGTGGGGTCACTGCTGATGGATTTAATGTCGTAGAACAAAACGTGATCCGTGTCTTCAATGTGTCTCAACCACAGACCTTATTTCCAGCTAGTTTCCTAAATCCTATGGAGAGATCCCATTGCTTTTTGGCGAAGGAACCGGAAGTAGTAAAATGCTAACTTACTTCCGGGTTTTAGGACGCGTCACTGTGGCACTCCATTCAAAAAAACATAATGTAGGATTCTGTATTTTTGGGTGATTTGACAGTTTCATATTGCCATTAACTTTTGATCCAACACTAGGGTCAATCCCAGACAAAAATGTGCAACCAAACAAGACATATTACTAACTACACATCAAGCAAAAAGTCTGTCTTGCAGCCTTTTATTTTGAAAATAATATATTCAAATTAAATATATGTTTGGTTTATTTAGACCTGAAGTTACTCAAATGCTAAATTCAAATTGTATAAAATATGTGGTGTGTTCATTAAGTCAAATAAACTGAATCTCAAATACAAACAAAACACTAGACCGTCTTCCCAAAGTTGCTAAAGCTGTGATTGGTGTGCATGATTTCTGCACACTCAGCAGGAAGTGAACAAGAGATAATTAGAGACTAACGAGAAAATGCTAATTAACTCTAGCTTCACTTGCAGGTCGTTTCTTCTCATTACGAAGATCTGCAGTCCCATGTTGTGTTGGAATGAGCTTCTACTGTGCATGTATGATTGTTAAATATTCATCAATTCATCAAATAGCACATCAGTATATGCACGTGTGGTAAGATGCTCACTGCATTTCTTTGCTTGTATCTGCAAAATTACCATAAAGTTATATCTAATTAAAAAATGAAAAGAGGTTGTAAAAATGGATTAAATACTATTTGATTATGTGTCACCTTCCAGAGCAGCTACTTTAATTATGTAACACAGTGACACCTTTTCTATATGCAGCTGACCCACATTACTCCCTCACTGTGATTACAGCCTGAATCCCTCTGGATGTAATTAAAGTTTCATCTATATTATCTTAACCTCATGATGATGTTTTTCCAGAGACCTCTAGCTCATAACGTCATCTGAAAGCCACCAAATCTTCTGAAAGCTAAGCTCTCTTACCTCCAAACGAATGAATAACGTGGTGATTTATTCATTAAGTATATCGAAGATGAAGGTATTTCCATTTTATGTCACCTTATACTTCTGAGCCACTACATATCAAAGGTCAAATAACCATTGTTTCTCCCCACATCAGCTTAAGTTACTTTTCTGATTTTGCATTAAAATATAATAAACTTCATAAATAACACATCGTCTTTATTTGTTTGTTTGTGTGCTTGTTCGTCGTTTTCTGTGTATTTCTTCGTGTGACCTTTGTATGTTTGTTTGTTTGTTTGTGTGTGTGTGTGTGTGTGTGTGTGTGTGTGTGTTTGTGTCGGTTGTGACTTCAGCTCAACCACCATCAGCAGAATAAAGAGACTGAGGCGACAGAAACATGATGGGAGAATAAGAGGTGGCAGCATTATCTGTCAATTCAAGTTCCCATCAGCCCCTGTGTGTGTGTGTGTGTGTGTGTGTGTGTGTGTGTGTGTGTGTGTGTGTGTGTGTGTGTGTGTGTGTGTGTGTGTGTGTGTGTGTGTGTGTGTGGGCTGTTTAAACACAAGTTTAGCAACAGTAACCACCGAACAACTGCCAATTAGCCACCAGTTTACCTCCAGTTAATCAATAGTGCACAGCCAGCTTATCACGTTAACACCAATTCAAATCAGTTTAACACCCGTTTGAACACCAGTTCATCAACTGAAAAAGAAACAATCTGTAAAATGCTGAAAGGAATGTGTCATTCGTAGCGCCTGTTGCTTAAAAGATAACGAGTCAACGATGGCTGCATCAATGAATTAAAATATATATGTGTGTGTGTCTTCTCTTTTCATGACTTAGCCTTGAAAGCTTCCCACGCCACATCTGACTAAAC
>NW_011362813.1:0-1097 GCF_000735185.1 Notothenia coriiceps
AATAATGATATTAAAAAAGATCAGTCAGCATTTCATCATTTATGATTGTATTTAACGTGTTCATATAATCTTGACCATCAGTACATATATATTTATATTTAATGAAATAAGAAATATGAGGACTTTTAGTTACGTTAAGTATACAGAAGTATTGATAATACTGTGTATTTGATACTTTTACCCCTAAAAAGGGAGGACCCCTAACGCCTTGTTTCAGATGGTCTCAACATGTTTACAGTCTTTGACCTTTTATGTATTTTATTTAGAAATGTTTTAACTAAGGATTTCATGAGTTTGCAAAGTGTTTCTGACCTGAGTCTCCGTCTCCGTCTCCGTCTCCGCTGAGAGCCCGAGCCGCCGCAGCAAGGACCAGAACCAGGACCAGGATCCGTACCATCGGGGCTCCAGGACACCAAATAACCAGAACCAGAACCAGCAAGACCTGAACCAGCAAGACCAGAACCAGCAAGATCTGAACCAGCAAGACCAGAACCAGAACCAGCAAGACCTGAACTAGCAAGTCCAGAACCAGCAAGACCTGAACCACAACCAGCAAGACCAGAACCAGCAAGACCTGAACCAGCAAGACCAGAACCAGAACCAGAACCAGCAAGACCAGAACCAGCAAGACCAGAACCAGAAGGGTCCGGGATGAACTCCAACAAACTCTGCTGAATATATGTGAACACTGTCTCTGCAGATCTGTGTATATGAGTCTCTCTGAGCAGACCCCCCCTCTGAGGTTTGTGCCTCTCTGCAGATCTGTGTATATGAGTCTCTCTGAGCAGCCCCCCCTCTGAGGTTGGTGCCTCTCCGCGCTCAGTATATCGTTCAGCGACAGGAAGCAGCGGTTACTCTCAGGATGTAAATCAGAAAAACATCTCAGAGTTTTCACACTTCCTGCTCAACACCCAGACAAACACTCTGTTCTCAGGAAACTTCTCAATCTGCAGATCATCAGAACCATCAGAAACATCAGAACCCATCCAGAGATCATGACCTCTCTGATGATGATCCATGACCTCTCTGATGATCCATGACCTCTGATGACCCATGACCTCTCTGATGATCTATGACCTCTCTGATGATGATCCATG
>NW_011362814.1:0-1901 GCF_000735185.1 Notothenia coriiceps
CCAGCATCCAGCCACAAGAGAGTTTATGTGTGCGTGTGTGTGTGTGTGTGTGTGTGTGTGTGTGTGTGTGTGTGTGTGTGTGTGTGTGTGTGTGTGTGTGTGTGTGTGTGTGTGTGTGTGTGTGTGTGTGTGTGTGCACGATAAGACTCCTGCAGCCTCTCATTTCCAAGTCTGCCTCTGATCTGTCAGATAAACTGCGGCTGAGCTAAAACCTGCCCGACATCGAGACAATCAGCATCCTGTCAGCAGAAAGAGGACGAGGACACACACTGAGGTCAGAGAGACGTCCAGGAGGCCTCCTATCAACATCTTCAGCCTCTTGTTATCATAAAGGAGCTGAAGTCAAATGTGAAAACCCCCACAAGCAACCGAAAACAATCAGAATCGAGTTTATTGCCAGGTGCGTTTACACATACAAGGCGTTGGTATCTTAGGACAATGAATATATGGCAAACTAACAGTGTATTATATTTCAAGTGGAGTGAATTCAGTGACACAGTTAAGTACAGTTTTTAACACATTTTACATGGTTTACATCTGGAAAACTCAAAAATGTATAGGCTACTTGTCTTACCAATATATTGAACTATAACCCGACCAAAAATAATGACAGTTGCACAAAGGGGAAGTCTTCAAACATCTGCTGGAGTATCAGGATTTTGATCATCGTTATTTATTACACAGCTTTAAAGGAATACTCAATTCTGATTGGTCAATTTGGATATTCCAGAGGTCTGTTATTTTTCGTTAGCACACTGTTGTTAAGGAGAACAGTCTGTTGCTAAGGAAGACATTGCGATTAATACGCACTCATCTCAATTTTCAACCAAAACCAATTTGTTTCTATCCGGTTTTAAGCAGTCTCTGTTTTGGATCACGATTGTTTCGAAATCAATAAAAACAACACAGAATCTAAATTAAAGTAGTCTATTATTTACCTTTCTTCGGTCCACTGATTAAACCTAAAATAATCAGTCTGCCGGATTATTAGCCTCAATAAAAGTCAGCCTGGTTGCAGAGCCTCAGTGCAGAGAACCGACCTGAGTGGAGCATTTATCTGTCTAATTATTAACCTTTATTTAACCAGAGAAAGGGTGGCTGAGCTTTACACTCTTTTTCCACTCCTTTAGTCGTACATTAACACTTGGCAGCTGGCCAGTACAATCACTGCTGGCTCTTATTGGAGCTAAATTAGAGGGAATGAGGTGGAGACGTTTGGAAAAAAACTGATTTACAAATCCCTTTCATCATAGAGCTGTGTGTAGGAAGGGAAACGTGACCTTAAAAAAAAGCAACTTAAATCAGGCCGGATGTGTGCTTTGGAGAAGAATCTCACATACAGCATAACACACTTTTAAATAATAGAATATCATAGATTCAACTCAGTAAACTTAGATGTATGTCTTCAAAACATGTGCAAACGTATTAAAGGCAGACCTGGAAGGCAGTATCTCCGTGGAAATAAGATCATAGGGATCTATTGCACGTCTGTCCGTCCTGGGAGAGGGATCCCTCCTCTGTTGCTCTCCCTGAGGTTTCTCCCATTTTTCCCTTTAAACTGTGGGTTTTCTCTGGAAGTTTTTTCCTTGTACGATGTGAGGGTCTAAGGACAGAGGGTGTCGTATTGTCATACTGATATTCTGTACAAACTGTGAAGTCCACTGAGACAAATGTAACATTTGTGATATTGGGCTATATAAATAAACATTGATTGATTAGCAGAGAGGCCTTTTCAGATTTTAACATTAGAGTGCTTGGGAGCAGCTCGTTAAGTCTAGAGTGCTTTGATCTCAAAACAGAGTGCAGGACAGCTTGAAATTCTCCCCCAAAAATGTTTTAAACTTGCCATAATTCCCAAACCCTACCACTCCTCAGACATATTTTTTCTATGAAAAACTTAG
>NW_011362815.1:0-1206 GCF_000735185.1 Notothenia coriiceps
TGTTTATGCAATAAAAACAACATCAAATCCATAGAGAGAGAGGGAGAGAGAGGGAGAGACAGAGAGAGGAGAGGGAGAGGGAGAGAGAGAGAGAGCGACAGAGAGAGAGAGAGAGACAGAGTGAGAGAGAGAGAGACACAGAGAGAGAGAGACACAGAGAGACAGAGAGACAGAGCGAGAGAGAGAGAGAGAGAGAGAGAGAGAGAGAGAGAGAGACAGGGACGCAGATTGGGAGAAATGAGATGTGAGATATTTCCACAGTCCCCCGTCTGACCCTTTATATCTTCAGTCTATGGTCTGATCTCTCGTGCCGCAGTCTGATGATCCACGGCCTGTTGGAGGCAGAGTTTCCCCTGGAAGATAGAAGCAGCGTCGCTCGGCCTAACGAGGCCCTCAGGAGCCTCTGACACACAGCTGGAGCTCGGAGAGACGCTCAACAACTCTTTAATAAATCATCACGCAGTCGTGAAACTATGCTCTAAAACTGATGTTGAATCAGGGCCAGCGTCAGGGGCTGCTTTAATGCAAGATGGTGTCTGATTAAGTTGAAGAAAGCATAACGTTTAAAATGTAAGAAACCTACTCTGTGCATCGTTATCTACTTCTTTAGAGGTCCCCTATCATCCTCCTCTTCTTCATCATCAATATATCACAGGGCTCAGATATATCCAGAGCCTGTCTCTGATTGGCTGAAACACCAAACAGGTCATTGCAGCATTACCCATAATCCCCTCTGTTTCAGCCCTGTTTCCAAAGTGCTGATTCTCTGTCTGTTACTTTAGATGAAAACAAGGAGCCCCTCCCCACGCCCCTCTGAGAGACATTTGGTTACAAAGAACTCAATGGAGCTCTAGGAGGAGATTCAGGTGATAAGGGGGGGGGGGTACCTTGGTTGCTGATTGGCTAATGGTTACACAAGACAAAACATCGTTATGACATCATCAAGTGGCCAAAATCTGATCAACTCATTTTCAGACAGGTTTTTATAGAAATGGATCAAAAAGAGAGAGAATCTTTGTTCCTGAAACTTTCAGAGTCTCTTTCCACAGAGGGGACACATGTTGATGTAGAAGAGACATGAAGAAGAGGGGACACATGTTGATGTAGAAGAGACATGAAGAAGAGGGGACACATGTTGATGTAGAAGAGACATGAGGAAGAGGGGACACATGTTGATGTAGAAGAGACATACATGTTGATGTAGAG
>NW_011362816.1:0-21515 GCF_000735185.1 Notothenia coriiceps
ATGGACATTGCTGTTCGAAAGCGCTGGAGACGCTGTAGTACACATGCCAGGCCTGTAGATGGTGCTGTTCTCACAGAATCAGCCCATGCAAAGACAGTGTTAAATTGAGCGAAATGAGGAATGGCTAAAATGCATGATCTGTTTGGTATTTTGAAAAGAAAAAAAAGTATAAATATGCCTTATATAGGTATGGTCCTACACTATATTATTCAAATATAGCATGATAGGTCCACTTTAAATACGAACAAAGAATGGACTAATAAGCAATAATAACCGCACTGCACTCTGGGGCGTTGCAGCCATTTTTGGAGGAATCGTATAGCAACAGCAGCATCCATCAATACACAGTATATTAGCCTCACCCCGGTCATCTGTCAGCATTTAGCATCCTCAAATGAAAAGAGCATGAGCAAAATATAAATTCCCTTATAAAGAGAAGCTCTAGGCAGAAAAAGAGGAGGGTTATTTAAAATAATAAAGTTAATTAATGACAACTGTTCATAATTAATAAAAGAAGAACGGGCCGACACTGTCAGTGAGCTAAATTGTTACAGCCAGCAACATAACAGTGCCTACCAACCATGTTTAAAACGTTTATTGTGAAAAAGTTATACTTCTTTGCTGGATGTACAGATAAGTGAATTGGTTGTGTTTGCTGATCATCCAAAGACAAACCACTTGTGCAGTAAAATGATCCCGCTCAATATTTTTTTCTCAAAATCTGTTGACATTTGTAGAGTTGTTTGCTACTGTCAAACGATTGTGTCTTGTGTTAACCTCATAATAAATAATAATGTACGATTTGGATCTGCTCCAAAATATAACCAAATGTTTCCTGACCCACGCTTCCCCAAAACGCAGACGGACAACCAAACCAAAGAGAACATATCCTTCTTATTGGCTGAGGTAATAATTGGATTTGAACCCAGGTTTCAGGGCGTTAGGATATAATGAAGCTCTATCCTTTTCGTTCCCTTGCTTGACCTTCTGACGTGCAAGCTCAGGAATCTTTACATAAAACCTCAATCTGCTCCTTCTTTTTACAAAAAGCAACAAGAGCAGCGGTGATAAATGATTATAATCTAAGTCTCGGTCCATTATATGTTATGCTAGAAAATACAACCTGGGTTAGAGTGGTTTCTCTCAGTCATTATATATACAGTCTATGGTCTCAGCCTGATCTCTGTTGTCTGACACACTAATCCACCAGGTGGGTCATGGCACGAAAACAAGATGCATTCTGGGAAGTCAAACACCTCACAGGTTTATCTCCCTGACATCTACCTTTCTTCTAATTCTAAGCTTAATAATATATCCTTGCTTAGGGAATTTTAACATTTTCTATTTCTATTTTCTATTATTTTACTGATTTATACTTAACTGTGCAGATCCCTTCAGAAAAATATTTTATTATTTCTAAAATAGATTTGACAAGCACGGTCATCAAAGGATATTTTTGGTTGTAGTTTGGTGTGGAGGATATACAGTATATCCTGTACCGCCATTTTGTTCTTCTAACAAGTATGATTAATGACCAGCTGGTAAAGATAAGGAACCAATGGAGATGATGCACAAATGAGAATAAAAATAAAACATTATTGAGAAGAAGAAATATCATTGCAGATATACAAATGTAGTAAAAAAGCTGAGGATGCTGTCAGATATAATGAGAAACCTTATATTATATTTAAATAACTTTATGTATTGATCCTCCTTCTGTTCACAGTGGGGCTGTCTCTTTCATACAAGGTAAGTCTGTCTGTCTGTCTGTCTGTCTGTGTCTCTGTCTGTCTGTGTCTCTGTCTGTCATTGTCTGTCTTTCTGCCTGTCTCTGTCTGTCTGTCTGTCTGTCTGTCTGTCTGTCTGTCTGTCTGTCTGTCTGTCTGTGTCTGTCTGAATGAAAATAACAATTTAATCAAACATGCATACATTATTTCAGCACTTCGGTTTACAGCTGCATGCTAGAACAATTGTGCCCAACTGCTAAATTAATCTAAATGTTAGCAATAGTTACACACATAAGTAGATGGGATAGCATGATGCAGACATAATGATACTGACTACAAACAAATCAACTGCAGAGCATTACAATACATTCCCTGCAGTTAAATGCAGGACTTAAATCTAATGTATAAGTAATGAGTACATCTAATGTGTCAGGTGCATGTGTAACCCTGAATACTTGAATAAATATATAAGTACCCGATATTATGAGTCAGCTGGAATCAGGTGCCACTCATAGTTAGGCATGAACTCAGTAAGTATGTATTATGCTGACCTGAAGCGTAGTAAAAGGCCAGTAGACGTAATAGAGGAGTAATATCTTTTATTTTGTGTGGTGCAACCTTGAATAAAATAACAAAAATTATTATTATTTTCTGTTGAAACCTGAAATGTTTCACCTCAGATAAATATTTTTGAGATATGTATATTTCAATTTAACGTACACTATAACACCTATACATGATTGTTTTTTTTATAAAATGAGAGAATTCATCCTGTTTTTGTCTCTGCAGATGAAGAGATGGCTCAGAGGGATGGAGGGATGTGGACAGAGGAGCCTTTGGCATCGGCAGATCAGGCAGAAAGAAGACTGCAGGTAAACACTTACTGAAGAACAAAATAGAACTCATAAAAGGTAAAAACACACAATAAACAACAACAATAAGCTGGTGGTAAAACACAACATTTCTAATCTGTCATTCAAAATTGTCATAGGTAAAAGTAAGACAGAGTGAAAGAGAGTTTTGTTGAATTCACTGCTAAGTAGTCATTTCTTAGAAACAGTTGAGGAAGGGGAAAAAGAGAAGGCATTGAATAAGTCTGGATCAATATCAACCTAAAGTAAAACAAAAATAAAAACATCTGCTTCACAGTGATGCAAAGGTAAATATACTAACTGTTGACAAACCACACGGGCTTCTTTGTTGATTTATTATATAGGCATGCCTAATTGCATTTAAAGTGTAATGGTGTTTCACATGATACAAACGTGTTTGTTCTCAATGGTTGTCTCTTTCCTTCTACAGACTGCAGATGTGTCAAGGAGGAAGTTACTTCAGACTCCAGGAATTGCAGTTCCCTTTCCTCCCCTCAAGGTGGTGATAGTACCTTAACCACATTTGTTCACAGTAGCAGTTTCCAATCCTTCAAATCTTTGTAGGCTTTTCTAAAATGAGGTGATGAGAAATCATCTTAGGTCAACTGGAAATGTTGCTCTTGGTGGAAAAATAAAAGTTTTCCAAGAATATGATGATATATATATATATATATATTCAAACTCCTGGACAAATGATCATCAGATGATCCATTGAGTAAAAGTAGTAACACCACAAGTAAAAGACCTGCATTCAAATGTTTTACTAAATTTAAAATCTAAATCTACATAATGTTCCAAAACTACAAGTGCTCAAAGGCCAATTTCAGAGTAATGAATTGTCTACTTTACTATTGTGTAATTATTATTGATGCATACATGTGTTAAGGAGAAGCTTATTTTTTATATATATACTGTATATAATGTTGGGTAGCTTATAAACTTCCCCAAGATAACCCAAAAGGTTATTGTAAGCTATAATAATACCTATTTTTTTGTATAGATAACGCAAAACAAAACACACGTATTGCAATTGGTGGTGGTATGAAAATTAATTTTGTATTAACTCATATATTTAAATATCCCCACCAGGTGATGTCGGATGGGGAGCCGTGCGTCATGTTCCAGGCCCGGAAGCTGTCTCTGCGCTACGAGAAGCAGAAGCAGCTGGACCTGACGGAGAGAGCGTTCTCTCCTCAGAACCCTGTCGACACGAGCCAGTCCGTCTGCCGCCAGGACAAGGCCACGTACGTTCAAACGCCTGTTTGATGCACACCAACCTGGTAGCATCAGAAACAGAAAGATTTGGCTGTTTTCTGATGTTAATTATAAATGTATTGAAAAAAGTTATCCCTCCTCAAACAAGTTATTTATCATAAAAAATATCAAATGAAATTGTACAAATAATTGACATTAAGAAATTGAAAAATATATACTTTAAAAGCAATAAAGTATGTTCAAGTAAGGATGTTAATGAGGGAAGTCCAACAATACTTCCTTTTTTTGCTTCATTTCCAAAAAAAAGGTAAAAAGATGTCTTCCTGTCTGCTTATCTTCAACAGGCTGGTCATGAGGTTTGGAGATGTGGAGGATTTGAGAGACCTTTCCATAAGGTCAGTCATAACATTTGTCTGCTGATTATGCATAAAACTATAATTATAGATTGTAAAATAATCGACATTGTAGAGTAGATGATAGAAATACTGTTGTCTGAAAATAAATGTCTTCAGTTAAAAATGACTAGTAAATATTACTTAAGCAGAAGTACAGAGGTATGATCAGCACACAGTTCTTAATGGATCAAAAGTAAAAGTATTTAGTTACATTCCACAACTGTCTACAGCCATTGAAGCAGCAGCCGTTAGGATAAATGAAGTGTTGTTTCCTCCCCTCTCGCTGGTGTCAGGCTGCAGCTGTCCAACACTTTCTACGAGTCTTCGGGTCAGTGGTGGTTCTCGGTGGACAGCGTGTCTGTGCGGTACAACTCCTCTGAGGAGGCAGTGTTCAACGCCAGCGACGTGTACGCTCCGACCTCCTCCTCCTACCACTGCCTGCACGTCAGCAGCCTGCAGCGCTACAGTGCCCTGCTGCTGCCCAGCAGCGAGGACGCTCACCGCTGGAGCCTCACCTTCACCAACTTCCAGGTACCCTCCTTTTAACGGACTCACTGTCTCAGATTCAAGAGGGTTTGTAACTTTAGATCTTATAAAACTTTAAATACATTTAGTTAGAATCTGAATATTTTATTTCTCCCAGGTTTCCTGGCAGTTGCTCAATTTTAGAAAAAAATAAAATTACAAAAAGAAAATATGTGTAATAAGAAGACAATATGAAGTAAAATCAAATATTGATTTAAACTAAGAAGTTAAGATAAAATGTGTAAGTTGTACTAGAATTATTAATATTTTACAATACATACCGTGACATATTAGTATTTATTTAGAAATGGATGATGAAAACCAGATTATCGCTCAATATGTAGTATAATATAATATACTTTTCTTAATTATTTTCATCCCCTCCACAGATTCAGGCATTCAACATCACCTCCGATAGATTCTCTCCGGCGACCGTCTGCGCCACCTTCATGACGCCGGCCATCCTGATGGGGCTGGTCACTTCCCTCATCCTGCTGCTGGTGCTGGCCTATGCCTTGCACATGGTCATCCACCTGAAACACATCGAGCACGAGGACGAACACAAAGCTGACGTCTACTTCCCCCAAAGCCCAGAACAGCCCGAACACTGCTGTGTGGAGAGCGACGCTGAGAAAAATATTCTGTAGTGTGGCGAAGAAGATATTTAGAGACTGTTACACTTTAAAAAGAGATAGAGAGCTGATTATAAACTGCTGGTGCAATGGTTTACTTTCAGCTCGGGGTTAGACTTTTTTATATATATATTTATAGTGTTTTTTTTATTTGCCTGCTAGTTAATATCTGCATTTGTCTTTATAACAAATTTAATAAAAAAATATAAAAAAATCACATTTGGTTCCGATCTGTTTTCTCTACAAAGGACATTTTTCCTTTTAGTTGTTTTTTTTCTGTGCTTGTTATACTGAGTGGGAAAAATCACATTTTTAAATGGGCATAGACTTCAAAAGGCCCCTCCAAGTCTCCTCCAGAGACTGTGTGCAATGTTTTCCTCTTTTGTGTGGTTGTTTTACATCTCATTGTAGATTTGTTTCCGTGGTTGAGTGTCTCTTGTAGTGAATTTGTGTCTTTTTATAGCTGTTTTATGTATATCTTTGGTCAATTACAACTCTTTGTAGCTGTTTTGGGTATTATCCTCAAAATGTGTTCTTCTGTACCCGGAAGGCTCAGTATTCAGTTATCCATGGTTATATGATTCATTTATCAAAAATACAAATCATAACCATATAAATCAAAGAATAAGAATATTGTCAAAGAAAATCGACTGGTGTTATGTTCATCCTGTCTGGTAGGTGGCAGTGGCATGCTTTTAATAAGCCACATTTTACAGAAGAAGAAGACAGTTCTTATTATACATCCATGGTCTATGGGCATGACTTACCAGGGAGGGAGGAAAATGTCATTTCTCGGATGAGAATAGGTCACACAGGTCTCAATCATACATTAAGGGTAATAGGAAAGCATCCAACCGGAAAGTGTACACACTGTAGCCAGCCAGAAACGGTTGAACATGTTTTGCTGCATTGCAGGAAATATAGTATTCAGAGAAATGTGCTTTTCCAAACACTGAAGAAAGCAAAATACATTGACTTTTCGCTATCAGGGCTGTTAGGGAAAACATCAGGCAATATGTATTGTGAGCTTATTACGTTTCTTAGAGAAATTGATAAATTTAAAATAATCTAGAGTTTTGGTTTTATTTATTTTGTTGTTTGTTTTATTTTGTTTATTGTTTTCTGCATAGTCTCTTGTCCATACTCCAGTCCAGTTGGTGGCGGTAATGCACCTAAAATTTGGTTTGCCAACCGCCAATAAACACTAAAGAAGAAGAAGAAGAAGAAGACTTACCAGGGAAAGACATGACAGATAACATTGTTTGTGAATATTTAAAAAAAAAAAAAATGTTGTTTTAAGCAGGGTTTTATATCTCTGAATCCTGTGTGTTGTTTAGTTTTGAATCAGACTGCTGGAGGGTGAATAACACTCGGTGGTGTTCTCTTCTGGTTAGCTTGCTGGTTAGCACCATGGGGTTAGCACTGTGTCGGGCAGTTGTTGACGTCATATAAATAGGGAGCACTCTACTTGTCATTGACTTTACCGGCGTGGGTGATGAATGTTGGTGTAGGTTCAAGTTAATGTAGAATATCGTTAATGCAGGTTAGCGCCAGTGTAGTTAAACGTCATTGTAGTTTGCCCCGCTGTCCTCTACCTGTCGCTGGTCGTTGACATTACTTAGTTTACCGTCAGTGTATTTTTCCCTGTTGTCCTCTACCTGCCCCGCCGGGTCCTCATGTTTAACCGCCTCTCCGCTGCTCTCACACTTCTCCCCCGCCGCCTACTGCTCGTCTCTTCACCGAGGACTCTGACCGGAGCCTGCCGCCTCCTCGGCAGAATGAACCCCGCCGTGGTGAGATGCCTCCCCGGCGAGCCCAAACTCACCATCTCCTTCAGTCTGGACGGCAGCCACAAACACATGATGCGGGAACAGGATGAGCCGCTGGGAAAGGCCCTGGCCAGGATATCTCACGGCCTCAACAAGAGCCAAGGAAAGGCGAAAAAGTCAAAGAAAAAGAAAGGAGAGACGCCGGGCGAAGCCCCTGTGCTCACCGCGGTGAAGCTCTACTACAACGGGGAGGAGGTGTCCGACATGTCGCTGAATTCGGAGGCGTGGCGGGACGGAGCCGTGCTGCAGGTGGGAGACGTGGAGTACTCTGTCCGCAGGAACACTCCCACCTTGACCAACGCAGAGCTCCCCGCGTCCCTGCTCGCAGAGTTCCCCGTGTGCCCCAACCTGGAGATAGAGTTCGGGAACCTCGAAGACTGCGAGTTCACGTGGTATAGAGAAATTGCCCCAAACACAAGGTAGGAAGAATCAGCTTTATTGGCCAAAACATGTGTGCACAATGCACATACAAGGGATGTGTTACTTTCAAAGTACTTTTAGATACATAATATTTGTTTGAAGTAACGTCTTTCATGTTCATGTTTGTATGTTTCGTGATTTTGTTGACAAAAGGCTCAAAAGCCCAAATAGTCAGAATACTTTGTTGTAATCAAGGTGGGCTACAATGCCTTAGTTGAGGCTTACAATTGTTTAGTCTAAGGCGACATTGTAGAGGCTTCAGCATGATCCAAACACACACACATTAACAAGATTACATTTGCAACATCAAACGTAATTTCCTTACAATGCTTTACAAATCCAGCAATGATCAGGCTTTAATCCAATGTCATGTTTAATCCAGTATAGGAGTCAGTTTGTCAAATGATGATGGAAGTATTTATTGTAGACTCTACCAGTGGCGGCTGGTGGAAAATATTTTAAGTAGGGCTGTGGAAATGGTGACCCAACAATACTAGGGGGGTCCGGGGGGGATGCTCCCCCGGTAATTATTTTTTGAGAAAAGACCCCTTAAATTATGACTTCTGGTGATGTTAGAGGGGTGGGGAGGGACAAATTGAGGCTTAAAAATATGAGAAAACTGATCAATACCTCCATAATCTTCAGTGAGGTTAGCTATGAATCTTCCAAACACCTTGTCCTGTATAAACTGTGCAACAGTACACAAACTGCAGAACACCGGGGGCTTTGGGAACACTCAAAATTACTTTAAATGACACTACTACCAGCACTGGAAATTACTATGTAATCAGACTTGGGCCAATAAGATCAAGCTAAACTTCTGAAAACAAAAGACAGGATCTGAGAGAAAATACAATCCGTGAAGCAAACAAATCTGTTGGTCTTTTTACTTTTTACTTTTATTTTATATAATTGGGCAGCATAAAGAGAAGAAATTCAAAGAAGATATGGAAAATTCTGCACCTTTTTGTTATTATTTTTCTCTCTGATGTTTTATATCATAGCACTGAAGCTGCGGTCGAAGTTGAAGGTCAGGACAGCAAGTGGACACAGGTAGGATGTGGGAGAGTCTACGTTCCGTCCATTCAGGACATCGGCTACAGGCTCAAACTGCGCTGCACCCCTAAAGATGGAGGACGCAGCGGCCTTCCCAAGGAGCTCCTCTCTACGGCCATAGAGGCCGGACCGGGGGTGTGCACGTTCGACAACAGGCACGCGTACACTCTCAAAGAGGCGGAGTGGCCGTCTGTGAGGGTGGTGTCGTACAACATCCTCGCCGACACCTACGCCCAGACTGAACTGTCCAAGACGGTGCTCTACCCGTACTGCGCCCCCTACGCCCTACAGCTGGACTACAGGCAGAACCTGATCAAGAAGGAGCTCGCCGGGTACAACGCTGACATCATCTGTCTGCAGGAGGTGGACAAAGGTAATAACTGGAGAAATGGATAGTTGATACAAAAAGCTAGCCTCCATCTTTTCTGCACCATCATCTGGTGGATATTTGAGTCTTCTTTATGCAGGGTTGCTACGCTTTCTGGAATTCCTTCAAAACTGTTGAATTTGAATGTTTCAAGGTTTGCGATTTGCTTCAGTTTGCAATTACCTGCTTAACATTTTGATTATATGGGATGCCAAGTAGACACACAGAGGTGTCAAATTTTACATTTTTGTTGCGTTTACCTTTTTTAATTGTCACCATTTCGTACTAATACTACCACTAATATATAACTTAAGTTGTTTATTACGATATTATTACGTGTATATATGATGCAAAATGTTTGAAAGATGCTTGAATTTGTATTTGAAAAGGGTTGGAAACCCTACGTGTGACTTCCTTCATGTTCCCTGGTCTCTTTAGGGGTGTTTGTTAACAGTCTGACTCCAGCCCTCGATGCCTTCGGTCTGGACGGTGTTTTCAGAACCAAAGACAGGCAGCATGAAGGACTCGCTACATTCTACCGCAGGTCAGGGTCCACCAGCACCTGGACTGAAGAAAATGCCTTCTGAGTTTTTGAAGTTTCTGTTAAAGCCTCGTTCTTTTTTCCAAAACTTAACTTTAGGTATAAATGTGGTGCATCACTTAAAAGCAGGTTGATTGATATAGGATTGTTACTAAACAGCCCCCCTTGGTGAAGAATCTGAGGATAAATGTGAGACAGTAAAAGTCGGGTTGGGCTCGATCAGAAGTACACTGTCCAATACAGTCGGTACACTTGAAGGGGCAAAAGGCTGATCATAACACAGGACTACCCCACCAGAGCTACAATCTGATCCTTATATTTTCTTAGTGTTTATTTTATATTGTTTTTTTAGATGGTAATAAACCTTTCAATCCTATATTAAGTCGCGTAATTAAAAAGTGCATCATTTTGTCTTTTTAGGTCAAAGTTGAAGCTTTTGAGCAGTCATAATATTTCGCTGAGCGAGGCGCTAACCTCTGACCCAATCCACTCTGCGCTGCTGGAGAATCTCTCTGCGAGCACGGCTCTGAAGCAGAACATCCTGAAGAGGTCCACCGTCCTGCAGGTACAGCTGCTCACATGCTGCACCGCGAGAATCATTCATACTAGTAGAGTTTTGGGCTTGTAGTCGTTGAGCTCTAATTGGCATTAGAACATTGGGTTAGGTAGTTTTGTTAATTCAAATATTTAATAGGCAAATGAATTAATCGAAAGAAATAAACAAAATCATCAAATCCCCCCCAAAATGCTGTCAAATGGACACACTGTGGCCGTCTTTGAAAATAGTTGTTGTGACTTGTTTGTTTTCAGGTCAGTGTGCTTGAGGATGTGAGTAAACCTGGCAGGAAGGTCTGCGTGGCAAACACTCACCTGTACTGGCTCCCCAAAGGTAAAATAGCTCACTCCTCTGTATGAACACACCTGATGTAAAAGAGCAAAGTGCAAGAACACATTTCTAAAAACAAATTAAATGTCTTTGAAGGAGGGAGCATCCGCTTGGTCCAGATGGGCGTGGCTCTGCAACACCTGAATCATGTGATCAATGAGGTCGCACCTGGAGCCCCTCTGATCTTCTGTGGAGACTTCAACTCACATCCTGACTCGGGTAACTCCACAGCAACATCGGTCTCTGCCAGAATTTAATTCAGCTAAAGCACATAGACTTCATTGACTTCATATTGTATTTAAAAGCTGCTGAGTCATTGTTTGTCTCCTCTTCCTGTCTGCAGGTGTTTTCCAGCTGCTCAGCGAGGCTCTTGTTCCTCTGCAGCACGCAGACTGGAGCAGCTTGGGGCCGGAGGAGTCCTGCAGCATGGAGCTGCTCTCTGCCCTCCCCCCTCTGCTGAGCGCCTACGGACAGCCGGCCTACACCAACTACGTGGGAGGATTCCATGGCTGCCTGGACTACATCTTCATACAGCCGGACAGCATGCAGGTACTAGTACTGAAGTCAAGCTAATACTGTCACTTCATTACTGTTAGTGCTGCCAGGGCCACTGATACGAACAGCACTGACAGATCAGTGTGGCAAATACTCAAGTTAGGAGTATACTTGCTGTTGATTTCTGAACTAAGAGGTCGCAATTTACCGATCAAAAAGCAGCAATTTAAAACCATTATTTTTATCGCTAAACAATCTAACTATTTACAGGGTCAGAAACACCTTCACTTGAGCACATGCTGCCCTATGCTCCACATGACACATGCAAATGGGAGTAGATGGCGAAAACAAATTGACAAGCTATGATGTTAGCGCAAGCACTGTGAAATCAATATTAACATATTATGTTGTTGTAAGAGTAGTAGTCCTATGAATAATGTGTGTCATTGCAACTAGTTTGAAACCAAATTCTGGTTTTATACAGAAGTAGGAAAACATTTTTGTACAAGTTTGAATTTCATTTCCCACTAAAGTAGGGGAGTAGATATAATAACAGTATCTGTGTTTTTGCAGGTGGAGCAGGTGATTCCTCTGCCCAGCCACCAGGAGGTCACCACCTACGAGGCTCTGCCCAGCGTCGCTCACCCCTCTGACCACATCGCCCTGATCTGTGACCTGCGCTGGAACCCCTGACCTCTGACTTCTTGAACCAAAGACTAGAGAACCAGGCTTCTCACTCAAACACATCCTGACTTTGGATTTTCTTAATACTAGAATAAAGTCTGAGCATGGGGATGTGTTCCTGCAGGTTAACTGTAAAAAAAAATGAAATGCTTGTTTTAAATTACAATATAAAATGTACTGTTAATATTGTAATATTTACAGTACAATAAATACATTTTAATCACTGATATTCAGTGTTTGAGCTGAAATGATGCACATTATTTGTTATTTTTATTAAATGTAATTACTATTTGGCTGAAACACTTGACCGAACACAGGTTGCTGGTTCATGTGTTGTTAATAATTATTGTTAACACGAGTTAATATTAGAAACCGAAGTAATGTTTTTACTGCTGGTTTTTTCCACATCTTAGTTCACATGGACTCTTAATGGTTTCGAGACCCAATGATATGGTAAAGAAATACATATATTATTAACGTATTAAGTTATTTATTATTACTTTTACTTTTATTTTGGCCAAACAAGATGCTCAGTGAGTGGTGCTTAAAGTTGTTTATTTTATTTGAAATAAAGTCTTGCTCAAAGCATTGGTCATATT
Organism: Notothenia coriiceps; assembly: GCF_000735185.1. Classification (NCBI taxonomy): domain Eukaryota; kingdom Metazoa; phylum Chordata; class Actinopteri; order Perciformes; family Nototheniidae; genus Notothenia; species Notothenia coriiceps. The sequence goes on from NW_011362816.1 coordinate 12,244, forward strand.
ATTGGCTCTGCTTTTGATTTTTATATTTTCAACAACACTTAAAGCCAACAAAAGAGGTTGTAAATGTTTCTGTGACTTTTTTTGGTAAGAAATAGAAACAATTAAGTCAAACATTCTGACCGAGAATTTGTGATTTGAAAGTTGATTAAAGTGGACGATGGACCGATATATTTACACTGGCTGTCAGCTGTCAAACTCCAGTGCAGTGGCGTCACCTTCTATCGCCACGCTGTTTTTCTCTCATTAGTCAGAAGTAGGGAAGAGGCGGGGATTAGTGTTTAGGACAAACCATTGTGTCGTATGTGGGGTCAAAACTAAAAGTGTAAATAAAAGTGACGCTATAGGTGGGACAGTCTTGACGACATTTCATCAAGAAAAGATCATTCAAAAGTATTTAAACATCTATCCCATTTTGCTTTCTAGTATTAAAACTAGCATTTATTTCGAGTTAATACGCCAATGGTTTTTAACACACCCGTGTCAGTGAAAGAGGCGAAAGGCAGGGAGTCATGTGTGGTCAAGTTCCCCAGACTCATCCAGCAAAGCGGACACCGGTTGATTTGTCTTATAAAATAAAAATAAAGACTTATCTCACTGCAGGTTCCAGCCAGGTAAAGTATCATTTAAATATTGATGAGAGTAACACCTACGTCACTTCCGGGCGAACATTACGGCCCCGACCACTTTTTGGGGAAAACAACGCTGCCATTTGAATGGCGGTCAATACAAATTCTGAAGTTTTTGCCAATCCGATTAGAAATGTAAGAAAACCGTGGATTTTTGGATCTTCAAAGAGCCCGATTACGATGGCCAGACAGGCAAACAATTACATTAAATAATTAGAAATCGACGATCGGGCTCGATATGGTTAAATTAAAATCAGTAGGCGAGGCCGTAATTTCGCCAGCTGTTACTCTCATGAACGAGGCAGAAAATAATAGTTTTATCATGCCAAAAAGCTGCTTTGCCGTTTATTGCACCTCAAACATTAAAACAAATCCAGAGTTACGTTTTTCTGGGCCCCTGGCCGGCTCTGGGCCCCCGTGCGTTGCACCAGCTGCACCGTCGATAGTTACGCCTGTGCTCTCATCTATACTTACACACTGACAGTGTGTAAGTATAGATGAGAGCACAGGCGTAACTATCGACGGTGCAGCTGGTGCAACGCACGGGGGCCCAGAGCCGGCCAGGGGCCCAGAAAAACGTNTCTATCTATGTTTTAATTGTTGTTTTACTTTTATGTATGCACCACGACACCTAGTCAAATTCCTCATACGTGTCAACCCACCTGGTAATAAACCTGTTTCTGATTCTGAAGTTTTGTTCTTTATGATTTCTTAATGTCTGCACAATGCACAAAGTTAAAGATGAAATTGCCTTAAAATATCTTTTTAAACTTTCTATAACTTGCAGTAATATAATTCCCAATGGTCTCTGTCCTGTACTCACCCACTGGCCCACAGAGGAGCTCCACCCAACGATGCAGCTCTCCAGCCAGGAGTGAGATCGGACCCGCGCCCCCTTCATCACCGTGCAGCGCTTTATCCTCACGCCTTCCTCCACCACCACCCCCGCACCGATGGTGACGTTCGGCCCGATGGTGCAGTTCTCCCCGATCTGCGCTGTGGGGTCCTGGAGTCAAAGATTCACTGTCTTAAAGTCATGAGCACAACAGCTACAGCCTAGTGATGCAATGTACATCTGAAGACCAAGACTCCTCCAACAGTGAAACATACAACATGCTTATAACATACCTATCTTGGAGAACAAAGGGTTGTAATCTCTTCAGCTTGAGTTAACCACAGACCATATCTCACGCATCTTACCAAAACTTATTTCCGATCTCTAGGACTCATTCCTGCACCACTCTTATAATTAGAAACGTGTTCAGTGATGTATTTATTTGACATCATGTGGCGGCCATCAGCAGAACTCACCACAAGAACGTTGCCAAGGAAACCGGGTCCCGTGCGTAGCCTCTCAGGAGCGTGTTGCCGTAGCGACTGAAGGTACATACACATCCCTGTGAGGAAGTCTTTAGGCTGACCGATGTCCATCCAGAAACCTGCAGACAGACAGACAGACAGGCAGACAGACAGACAGACAGAGAGACAGACAGACAGACAGGCAGAGAGAGAGACAGACAGACAGACAGGCAGAGAGACAGACAGACAGAGAGACAGGCAGAGAGACAGACAGGCAGACAGGCAGAGAGACAGACAGGCAGACAGAGAGACAGACAGAGAGACAGACAGACAGACAGGCAGAGAGACAGACAGACAGAGAGACAGGCAGAGAGACAGACAGGCAGACAGAGAGACAGGCAGAGAGACAGACAGGCAGACAGGCAGAGAGACAGACAGGCAGACAGACAGGCAGACAGGCAGAGAGACAGACAGGCAGACAGAGAGACAGACAGACAGACAGAGAGACAGGCAGAGAGACAGACAGGCAGACAGAGAGACAGGCAGAGAGACAGACAGGCAGACAGAGAGACAGACAGGCAGAGAGACAGACAGGCAGACAGAGAGACAGACAGGCAGAGAGACAGACAGGCAGACAGAGAGACAGACAGACAGACAGAGAGACAGGCAGAGAGACAGACAGGCAGACAGAGAGACAGGCAGAGAGACAGACAGGCAGACAGAGAGACAGGCAGGCAGAGAGACAGACAGGCAGACAGAGAGACAGACAGACATACAGGCAGACAGACAGGCAGGCAGAGAGACAGACAGACAGACAGGCAGAGAGACAGGCAGAGAGACAGACAGGCAGGGAGACAGGCAGACAGACAGACAGGCAGGCAGGCAGAGAGACAGACAGACAGGCAGAGAGACAGGCAGGCAGGCAGGCAGGCAGACAGGCAGGCAGACAGAGAGACAGACAGACAGACAGACAGACAGACAGACAGAGACAGGCAGGCAGACAGCAGACAATATTGATATTCCGCCATATAGTAGGGTTGACTTTTGGTTCTTTCAAAACAAATATGTACACAATTAAATGGTTGATAGATAATAATCAATAATAACAAAACAATAAAAAAGAAAATGTAATTCTACTTTACTCTAATGCAGCTTTTAAAACCAGGGAATTAAATGTGATATAAGATATATACAATATCGATATTATATCAATATATTGCCCTAATTTCGGTAAATGGACTTGCATCTATAGCGCCTGTTTGCACTACATGCCTACATTTACACATACCAAGCTGTTCCTCATCTGATCTCATCTAATGCTCATTCACAATTTACACTTTGGGAGAATTGAACCGCGGGATTTTTCCACGGATGCATGAAGCTTCCTGAGAGAAACAAAGCCACTACAACCTGTCAGCGACACAGACTACAGCATGGAAGGAGGCTGGTCGATAAAGAGAAGGATAAAGTATGGAGAAGCACCGATTCCAGATTCCTTCCACACATTCTGATCAGTTATATTTGTATCTAAACACGACTACAGGATCCAAGATTGAATAATAACCAGAGAGCAGTGTTGATCCCCACATTGTGTTCCTGATGTTTGGTGAGAATCGGTGCTTCTCTACAAGTGTTTCCTCTCCACAGACTACGGGAGTTTGGGTGTGAGGAAAAGCCCAAACACTTACATCTGGTAGAGCAGTGAGCTGTGAGGCCGGAGCGAGCACACAGGTCAACCTCCCACAGTGCCATGTTAAAGTACTTTCTTACAGAAATAACAGTGATATGAATAAGACAAAAAGATCACGGGGAAATATGACTTTCTACCCAAAGTTAAATGAGGAGATGCATCAATTTGATGTCTGACTTACTGCACTTATTTATTTTCAGTAATTTGACATTTCTATTTTATAATTTTTTGTGCATTCATATTCAAAAAAATGTAAGGGTTAAACAATAGTTTTTCTTATATAAATAATATATATTTGCTCTTATATGCACCGTTATAAAGAACAATCCTTAAACCTACTTATAAATAAATGTTATGTATAAAACAATAAATGTAAATCTGGCTCCTTTTCAGATGACAATAAAACAATAAATAATGATCCTCGATCAAGCTGTCTGGTTTCTCTGTTATCTATGATCACGATTTGAAGATTTTGCCTTTTCAAATGTTGAGGGACAAATCAAGACTTTGAAGAGGTCCAATTTCAATATTTTTCGACATTGTATACAACTTTTTTATGTAAAAGTGTCATCTGTTAGAAAAGTGAACTGATAAAGAAAATGTTTGTTGGTTGCAGCCATGATTAAAATAAATATTAATGATCGTTTAGATAATATTATATATAAGATTTGTGCTGTAGTAGTTACCTTGTAGCTCCATCGTGTACAGCTGCCCCTCCTCTGCCATGACAGGAAATATCTCTTTCTCTATAGATGTTGGTCTTAGCTACACACACACACACACACACACACACACACACACACACACACACACACACACACACACACACACACACACACACACACACACACACACACACACACACACACACACACACACACACTAATTAATTAAATGCCAGATCAACGTATCAATACGTAGAAATATTGTAAGGTTAAAATCACAGTGCAAACACACCTGTTTTTGTATTTGTGTGTGTGTGTGTCACCTGGATCCTGCTGAGCATGCTGGGATTGAAGATGTAGATGCCAGCGTTGATCTTGTTGGAGACGAAGACCTGTGGTTTCTCCACAAAGCGGTGTATCCTGCCGCTGTCCGCCTCAAACACCACCACGCCGTACTTAGAGGGCTCCTCCACCCTCGTCACCTACACACACAGAGCCAAGACTGATTCATAAACAAACTTCACAAAACAGGTTCCGAATTAAATGTAAGCTTAGAATCAACCACCATTCAAATGAATTGAATGTAAAACTTTTCACATTTAAAAACAAACCACATTCTATTAAAATGCCCTGAAATTAAGTCTATATCTGTTTGTCTGTATTGAATTCAGTTACTGAAACGTTGTCCCTTTCAATACCAACAAATGCCCAGTATGGAATTATTCCACTAGATGGCAGTAAAACATTTAACCAAAAAGTAGTTTCATTAAATGTTTAAGTTTCTCTTTTGAATTTAAGAAGTCACCTTTTTTTCAAGTTGCCACTTATATCATTCATCATTCCAAAATGTCATTCCAATTCCGTTTGTTTTTTAGGAATAAATATATCGCCTGATGAATACAACAATAATACGTTCTAATTGTCCATATACTCTTTGATTATAAGTCTGGATAAAAGTATCCTCCATTGTCTTTTGTCTCCCTCACTACTGTAAATGTTTCGTACTGAAGTTTTACCACATATCTGTCATGATTGTCAACTTTCATGATCAACCTGTAGTCTGGATGTAGTCTGAAAAACACTGAGCAGTGGTAACTCACCACGATTGTCCCCTCCTTGCCGTGGTTGCTGTGGAACTGCAGCAGGTCTTTGAACGGAAAGTCACAGATAACGTCTGAGTTCAGGACGAAGAACGGCTCGTTGTCGATGTTCAGAAGCTCTCGAGCCAACGCCAGGGGGCCGGCTGAAAACAGACACACGCGCGTTCATTTCTAATCTTTATACAATTTAGTGACGTTTTCGCGGTTGAATTGTGTGATTTGGGCACAGGGTGATTTGGGCACCTGGTGCAATTGTATATATTGGAGACAGGTGGTGGTGAGCAGAGCACTAGCAGACATATGTTTTTTTTACCAGGGTGATTCGAGCAGGATTAAAACAAAGAAAGCCATAGGAAAGGCTTCAGGAAAGGAAATAAGAAACCCTTGTCATTGTGCTTTTGTTTGGTGAATATTGGAACGTGGAAATAAATGGAATAAAACGACTCTTGCCTGGACTTGGATCATTTTCCCCCTGCGTAAGATTCGCTATCTGGTGCCTTGACGGCAGTTAATTTTCTGTTTGACTTTTCTATGATTTTGGCCACTACAATGGATCTTACACTACATAAAGTGGAAACCTAGTGTCTGAAAGCAGCTGAAAAAGCTTAATGCCCAGCCTTCCCATCGGTCACTTGAATACAAAACTTTTGAAATATTATTCAGGTTGAAGAAGTTAGTTAAGTGTGCACAAATCCCAAATGTAATGGATATTGCAATGTTGACTAGTGTAATATCCAAATCACAGGACCTCAGTATTTTCTTTTAAAGGCAAAATATGTGTAGAAATACAATTCTGAGGTAAGTATTGTGCTAAGAGATATTGCAGCTTAGTAGCGTTTACCGCAGACTTCAGAACAAATCTTTGTATGATGCAGATATAACAGCTTCTGCAGACTTGCACTGTTTCAAATCACTGGACACTTTTACAATGCACTTTGCTGTGTTGCATCGACAGTTTCCTGTCTGCAGAGAGGAGAAACTCACCTGTGCCCAGAGGTTCCTTCTCATGAGACAGAGAGATACGAATCCTAAGCTGAAGAGAAAACAAAAAAGCATTCAGGATTCTGTAGATGGAGAACAATGAGCATTTCTGTATTGTTTCCTGTCATTCTAATTCAGAGACACCAAAGGGACGTACTCTCTCCTCCTGGACTCTCATCTCTCTCTCCAGCAGCTCCGACATGTAGCTCACCGCCAGAATCACATGGTCCACCCCCGCCTACACACACACACACACACACACACACACACACACACACACACACACACACACACACACACACACACACACACACACACACACACACACACACACACACACACACTATAAGATGGGGTCCAGCCAACACAATAACATAAGCTTTTTTTTATAAGAAAAATTCTAAAAGGTATTCTTCCTCCTCCTCCTCCTCCTCCTCCTCCTCCTCACCTTCACCAATGCCTCCAGCTGGTGCAGCAGGATTGGTTTGTTGCAGAAGTCCACCAGAGGTTTTGGGACGCTGAGGGTGAGCGGTCTCAGTCGCGTCCCGTAACCTCCGACCAGGATCAAAGCCTTCATGCTTCTGCCGTTAGCAACCGCTACCAAGGTGACCACAGCTCATCAACGCACAGCAACCAGCCTGAGGAGGACAGAGGAGAGGAGTAAATGGTTATCCATCGATATTGTGATATTAGACCGTTGTTTTAAAGGCTGCAATACAGTACAGTGCTGTACTTTTCTGAATTGAACAGACTGTTCTAGCTGCTTTATTATGTTCCCCTACCCACTTGGTCATTATACATGTGTTCTACAGTTTATATTTAAGATGTTTTAATGCCACTCAGAATTCAATTTAAGACTAATTTTACTCCCAATTTAGGAGAAAAAAGGTCTTATTTTGTTTGTGTTTTACAAACAGAGCATGGATCATGTCAGGGTGGAACGGCTGCAAACTTGTTTTGTATTGTGCAACAGATGCAACATGTTCACTGATAGTTTGAAACATCTTTTTCTTCTATTTCAGAAATACCTTCAGAACAGCAAAAAAGTCAGTTGACAACTAACTGTTGCTCAAAGTCAATAGACATGTTGACACAGTGGAGCTAGGTGGGGCTACATTGACTCATTGTGATAACAGACTTTAGTAAGGGTCTCCCAACAGAGTATGCTCCCAGATACACTGTTTTCCATTGGAATCCTCTAATGGCTTTATCACTCTGTGCTTGTAGCAGGGCTACACATGCAAACACCTCTTTACTAGTGTTGTCTTTCTTCACTTATTTATTCAGAGTTGTCTTCTGGTCTGGAACCCATCAGTAAGTTCATGAAAAGACATGTTCAAAGTCTGGCCTAAGAGAGGGGATACTGAGATGACATAGTTGCACCTTTTTCAGCCAGAATACATCAGGGGTGTCCAAACTACGGCCCGGGGCCCAACTGTGGCCCGTTGTCCATTTTGAAAAGACTAGTAGCAAATTCTACAGTATAATGGAATATGTCCCACACATGAAACTTGTGCTTGTCTTATGTTGTACTTATTAAATAGATATGTTCAAATATATTACACAGTATTCATGTGTTAATAAGCTCACTTTTCAAATAAATTCAGTCAATCTTGGTTGATAAAAAAGCCCAATGACTTATTAACATAGTAAGCTTGAAATATACCCTTCCTATTTCCCCTTATGTTAAGCAATATGAGGCTTCTGTTTTAAGACATGAGCTGCTAATACCTTTTGAAACATAATAAATGAAACCCTACGGAAAGCTGTGATGTAGGCTGTTATCAAGCATAATGTACCTACATTTGATTGATTTTGCTAACTCATAACTTAACTTATGAGGCAATATACCTCAGCTCTAGTGAGGGGCCCAGACTTGCGTAAATTGTTCTGTATGTGGCCCTTGGTGAAATACGTTTGGACACCCCTGCTTTACATGCATACGATCATGCATGAAGCATAAACCATTAACCACTTTAGGGTGGTTTGGTTAGCGTGTTTGACAGGTAGGAATGACTCATTCAAAAGTCCCATGACATAAAGAACCGTCACCGTCTCCTAATGAACTGTCACCACAGATAAAGACTTAATTCATAAGGAAGTCTGGCTTTGGTCTTATGTTAGTGTCTTATTTAATCAACCAAACAGCCACATACAGGTGTTCAAAACAACTATTACTTTAATCACCAGCAGCTAAATTAGCCTTTTTAGCCACACAGGGATACAGTGATTCCCCTCCTGTAATATTGTGATCATTTATAAATGGACGCTGGTATTCTTAATATTAACTATAGATTTGTGAGATAAATAAAAACTGTGCTCTTGTTTAATAACACAAATGAACTCAGTGATTTAAGCTAAACCATGTTAGCTCAGCTAAGCTAACTGGTTACCTGATTTAAAACGACAAGCCGACTGTTAACAAGAGAAGTTAGCAAAATGTTCCTGTCCTCAGTCTGTGGCAAAGTGAATAAAGACAATGAAAACCTACTTACTGGGATTTTGTTCACCAAAAGTGTCCAGGAGGTTTGAGACTCTGGGAATGACACGTAAAATCGTTCAAATCCGAATTCCTTGTTTAGTTTCCGGTCAAGCAGCTGAGCGTCAATTCAGAAAGCGTGATAAGCCAAACATCCGGTGCAAGGTTTCAAAATATAATTATTGTTTTCAGTACGTTTTTTATAGTGATTCTTTATTGAGTCTTTTGATATTTTCCTTTTATAAACTCGTTATACAGTCTCTCAGTCCGAACAGTATTATTTGTATACTTTATAAATAAGGCTGTCACATTGAGTATTGAGTAGCCTACTATGCAAATAATAACATTACAAATAAAATACAATGCGCATATTATGTAAGAAAGTCAGACCTAAAACCAATGAAACCTCCATCCACAACTGCCAAGGCACAC
>NW_011362817.1:0-3446 GCF_000735185.1 Notothenia coriiceps
AGGGTACCCCTTGAGAGTCAGTTTTCAATGGGCAGAGCGTCCCATAGACCTTCATAGACCTCCCATAGCGTTGAAAATAGATGCCATGAGAACGCTCCCCTAAGGTCGGTTGCTATTATCAATATTAATATAATAATTATTTATTTTTTAATAGTCACACTCGATTTTACCGATTTTCTTGTTGCCCCAGCTGGTTGACACCTCTTTTAGCAGAAACAAAGGCTGCCTCACGAAATACTTTAATGTAAATTAAAATGTAAATGTGAAGGGATGTGTGTAATGTGCTGATTGACATTATTCACCCACGGATCTATTGGGGTATTGTTCCGCACGGACATTTTAGTTAACCGGACTTCCTGTTGATGTGAAATCCGAAAACAATACTTTATTCCGAGTGTGCTTGCTTTTCTCTTTGAAGGTCATCACATAACGGCATTGTAATACAGTTTGGCTGCATTAAATATTACATATCTGCCGTAGTTCTGTATTTATAGAGCCCTGATGAGAGGACTTCTAGACAAACAGGAATAACTGCCGCCGAAACTGAATATGTGACGTGGATCATAAATATATCAGCAATCAAACAAAATCTCCAATTTCTCTTCACAATATAAGTCTCCTCGCAGTATCAATACTAATTCGGCTGACTTTTATATTTGATCCAATCGGTATATTGGTATATTACACCATAACGGCGCACAGCTGATCGAAAGGGACGCCTGGTGGTTAAAGCACGTTATTGAAATGTATTATTTTTATTATTAGATATTAATAGGAGTCACAGACAGACAAACTAATAAGTCTTTATTCAAACATTAAAGAATACTTTAGGTTAAGGTGATATTTAGGTCTTATGAATAAGAAAAAAGCTTTGGGGGTATAAATATTAAGCCTGATAAAGTACTAATATATTGCTTTCCTGCAATGTTAACTACTGTATGTTTAAGCACTTATTTTAACTGATATTATACATATGTATTATACTCTTATAAGATGTATGTAGATAGTATAAGAAATGTGCAGAATATGACAGTTTAATGGTGGAGGTATGTGACACATATTGATAGATGTCTTGTAATGCACTGTTGAGGAACCTGCGACCCAAGTTTTTCATCTCCGACCTTGTCAGGTATTGAACATTCAATAAATAAAGAACACAGAATTATTAAATATAAAACACAGAATTTGTGTGATTATACTAAATGATTTACAAATAAACACCACTGCATATTTACAACTGTTACACATGCTGATGTAACGCAAATGTTTCCAACTTGGGATCAATAAAGTATATCTTATCTTAAGATGATCGATGGCTACTGCCATATTTGCAAAATGTGCCTCTGAACCTTGACAAGTGCATGTTTCAGGCTAATCAATGAACAACAGGAGGAGTCACAGACATAAGACCAGCTGTTAAATAAAGCTCGACCTTAGCTGTCATGTGGGTATATATTAATGATGCCCATTATGGGCACAAGCAATTTTCACCCATTTATTAATGATATGTTTTAAATTTGGGTGTTTCCTATCCCCTAAACCTCCAGGGATGTACACGGTTTAATACTGGCAACTTCTTATTTTGGGAAATATGAAAACGTCTTTTATAACTGCAATTCCCAGAGACGTGCCATAGAAGTTAAACATGTTGCGAAACACACAATAGCCAGCATGTGTAGTTCTGGGGACAGGGTAGCATTGTGTATGTGTTATTGTTGAGTAAATAACAGTGTGTGGTTTAGAAAAGAACACAAAATTAGAAGGAAAAAACGATGAAACAATACAGATTTCAGTATCCTGAGCCCCTACTCTCCCCATAACTGACGGCAACAAAAGTCCTACATTATTCAATTAAAATAAAGAAGTAAAAACAATAAGGGTGACTTGATATTGAGTAAGAAAAAGGTTGATAAACTATGTGAGAATGGATCTGCGGGTAGCATTCGCTCGCAATCTCAATTCGTCTACGACATACGTTTAGGGAGCTAGATAGAAGTCTATGGACATCCCGGAAAGTTGAAAATGTAAGCTAAGGGCCGCCCCCCTTGCGTTGGAAAAAGCCGACACGGCCGCCCCCCTCTTGCGTTGGAAAAAGACGACACAGGGGACTTGACATAACGTCAACATAGGCCGACCTGGGAGTTAGTATGTGTTGTCTCCTGCATCCAATAGTTATCAGTATGCAACCGCATAAGTGCACACATGCAACAGGTATTTAGGAAATTAATTTGTGAAACATTTTTTGAAATAACTGGGATGCTAGTGCTTTGTATTTCCCCTTTTAAACACCATGCAGCTTCACATTCCCCCAAACAAATGCAGGATTACCGCATCACCTATTTCAAGTTGGTTTGAGAGTATTTTGCTTTCTCTGGCTGGCTAAACCATTGTAAGATCATTGGATCCCAGGTCTTTAGATCCCAGCGATGACTTTATGTGCATACAGTTCTCTCTGTCATTGTGTGTGACTTATGAGAGGAAACACACAAATCACCACAGAAGAAGAAAGAAAGCGGGCCCTGCCACATTCTGCCAGAGCTGTCAGCAGAAGAATAAGATGCAGTCCCTGTGATGAAGAGCTACGGTCGTGTGTGTGTTTAAGAGGGAGCTGGGATGCAGTGCGGAGGGTGAAGGGGAAGGGGTGAGATGGCAGCAGGCCAGGCGGATGTGTGGGGGGGGGCAAAGGGCCCTGAGGGTGGTGACCTTTGCTTCAGCAGGTTCAAAGCCCAGGTGGGGCTGAAGAACACATTTCAGAAGACGCTGCCCCAAGGCCACGTCTAGCATGAAGGGCGACAACAACACACTTTTTATGGAGTACGTCTCGACTGAGGCAACTCCCCAAATACCAGCCAGGCTTTTGGCTTTTTGCCTTTGTTGCGTCTTTTGTCATGCTAAGCTACTCTGAGGTATGTGTTTCACAAATGATGGAAGATTTTTTTGTGCGATTACTATTCAACAATGCATGGTTCTAATACAATGTTGGAGCCAATATCCATGTGATCTCAGACAAATCCCAGAGTATCGACAATGAGCTGTTAGCCCATCTCTCAATATTTCCAAACGTCCTTATCATTTCTTTGGCACACAGCTTGTTCCAACTGATTATTATAGAAGGTTTCAATGGGTCAAAATGTCATATTTTCCACAAAAACAAAAATAATGTGTTGTATGGCCAATTTGGTTTTTCTTGCCCCTGTTACACCCTCACCACAATGTTATTGTAAACTAAGTGAGCACTATTGCCTTACTCAACTGATGGAAACACCCACACCAAGCCCAGCACTTCCCTCAGAGGAGAGTGAAAACACTTTTCATGAGAGCTATAGCAACGGGGATATACACACGAAGCTATAGGGAACAGTATAACACGTATGTATGTATTAATATATTTACAATGGTTGTATTTTCCATCTGCTGCATACATTAGGTGTGGCACAACATGTTAA
>NW_011362817.1:3491-18306 GCF_000735185.1 Notothenia coriiceps
TTGTGCGATTACTATTCAACAATGCATGGTTCTAATACAATGTTGGAGCCAATATCCATGTGATCTCAGACAAATCCCAGAGTATCGACAATAGGGCTGCAACAAACGACTAATTTGATAATCGATTAATCTATCGATTAATGAAACGATTAATCGATTATTCGGAACGTTAAGGTTTTAACTGTACTACTACTTATATCAATACTGCTTATCGATCCGGTCCTTTTAACGATAGTATTAACGGTTCTTTTGACAAGAAATAAGGTAAACTAACTCAACAAATTGTGAACAAAACTAACATTGCTTTTTATTTTAATTAAATGCATAATATTTCACATCAAAAGAAACAACAATGTTTTAACAAATCATATTAAATAATGTGATGACAGAACTGTAAACAGAATAGCTGAAACTTTAACAAAATAACTAATTCAGTTACCTCTAATCATTAACCTATGTTTTTATAACTGAGTTAACTCTGTGTGTTGCTGTTAGCATACATAACACCTGACGTGGAAAGGTTACTCTTGGACGGGGCTACAGNNNTTTGCTAAATGTTTAGACAAATTGCTCGTTTTACCGCCTTTATATGATAAACTGTTATTGCACTTTTGGTAACGAGCATTGTCCACATCGAGACGGCTAAAGTTTAACCACACCTCGGAGCGCGTTCTCTCCGCCATCTCCTGCGTGTGTGTGTAAACTGCCCCGCCCCCTCGCAAGCAGGCGGGGGAGAGATCGCTCGTCTGAATTCGGAATATCGAAAATACATGATAGACGCATTTTGTAGTCATATTGCATATTAGAAACTGAGTTGGCAACACTAAGACTGCGATATAATGTTTATGTAGCAATAATACATAACATATGTTTTTAAATGTCTCCTGTACCGATACAAAAGAGCGATAACGTTGGAGCTTAACGGGGTGTAGAACACATGTGATGACGTCACCAACGAATCGACGACTGAATTAGTTGCCAACTAATTTGGTAATCGATTTTAATCGATTAAGTCGATTAGTTGTTGCACCCCTAATCGACAATGAGCTGTTAGCCCATCTCTCAATATTTCCAAACGTCCTTATCATTTCTTTGGCACACAGCTTGTTCCAACTGATTATTATAGGTTTCAAAATGGGTCAAAAATGTATATTTTCCACAAAAACAAAAAATAATGTGTGTATTGGCCAATTTGGGTTTTTCTTGCCCCTTGTTACACCCTTCCACCAAATGTTATGTAAACTAAGTGAGCACCTTTGCCTTACTCCAACTGATGGAAACACACACCAAGCCCAGCACTTTCCTCAGAGGAGATGAAAACACTTTTCATAGAGAGCTATAGGCAACAGGGGAATATACATCACTGAAGCTATAGGGACACAGTATACACGTATGTATGTATAAATATATTTACAATGGTTGTATTTTCACATCTGCTGCATACATTTAGGTGTGGCACAACATGTAAATGTTATTACTCATGCATGAATATTTACTTCATTTTCCAATCTGGAGCAGTTTGCCTTTAACATTAACTTATATTTGGAAAGAGCCTTTTGCTAAACCAAAGCGCCTTTTCCTAAATCAACTTCTGAGTACGAACACTTTTATGGCACTTCATCAATCATTAGGTCCCAAAAGTTGTAAAATGCGCTGGAAGCCAAATCCAGAGTAACTTTCTCTCTCTTTAATGTGACTGAGACAAGAGCGGCCATGATGCTGTGGATTGGAGGCGGGGCTTGTGCGCACTCTCTATGGGTCCAGATACGGGAACTTTTGTACTCAAATCAAGACATCCGTCACTAAGCAACTTTGATAGGAAAAAACAAGGCCTCCCCCTCCAACACTGTATCTAGTTCTCTTTATAAAACCATAGTCATCAGTATGTACACTGCCTTGACCAATCAGCTGGCAGACACAGTTAGAGAGTAGTTGATGAACATTGATGATAATTTAGCAACTAGAGAGACAGATATTTATTTCTCAGGATATGTAATAAACCAAAAATGTTAAAATGTAAAAATGTCCAGTCTGGTACTAATTCTACCTTATTTCTCCGGGTCTAACCCTAACCCTAACCCTAACCTTAATTGATTGGGGTGGTATTTTGTATCAGTGAAACATTTAACCAAATCTTACATTTCTGCATTATTATGGGAATGGCTACTTTGAGTGACAGGTAGTTGTCCTCACAGGTCAGCAGCCGCTAGCTATCTGCTCTCCTGCGTCAATATTGGAGATCTGACACAGAGGAAATCTTTGCACAGCACTGGGTGAAAGTGAGCATCCTGCAGGCACAGTTATATAACGAAAATATAGAGAATATCACATGTTACTTTTTGCAGCTTCAGCCAAAACACTTATTCAATGCACCCGACAGCTTTTAGCTTTCCAAGGCCATTTTATTTTTTATCTTGTTTATACCACTTATTGTCTGATCTTTGTGCATGGGAAAATGGAAAGGAAAGAATGTGTATGTGTGTGAGTGTGTGTGCCTAATTGTGTGTGTGTGGTCAGTTATAAGTGTGAGGCGTCTGAACCTGCAGAGTATTAACTTTGACTCTGTGTCTCTGTCAGAGGAAGATCATTGTAGTCTAAAATAGTCTCTTTGTTGCCAGAGGAGGAAGTGATATGGGGGGGGGGGTCTGAGAAAGGAGTGAGGTCATGAGTAGGAGAAATGACCTTGGAGACTCTCACACACTCATGTTCCCACTGGCCCACACACAGCAGGACAACCAGAAACACACATGCAGGCAGTTTCCCATTGCTCTACTCACAGGTGGACAACCACACACACACACACACACACCCACACACACACACACACACACACACACACACACACACACACACACACACACACACACACATATACTTGTCATTTCAAGATTTACGGGTCACAAGCTGACCCAATCACTAGAAGGACAACTGAGACACAAACACAAACACACACACACAAACGCACACACAAAGATCATAGACTTTTGTGTGTTTACTTGAATAACAACATGATCGTATTGTGAAATATGCGAAGAGCGTAGAAACTATGATCAGCATTCACATGATTGTCATGATTTAGTTTTTTTAGTAGCATTGTTATCCTGCTAGTAATCCCACATACATGTATTATAAATGTTATTATAATCTGATTTCATTGCATAGCCAATATTAAACTACTACTCCGTAAGTGCCCGGTTTGAAGAGGCATGAGCAGTCAGCAAAATCTGATTTGACTACTCTCCTACTATTTGATGTTGCTGATGTGAGGAAGTTGAACAAAACCACCAGAGTCCCGCATGTCATCTCACCCTGGAAGCTGACTTCAAATTCATAACCACAGTTACAACTCCCCTGAAGTCATGCTGTCGAGGCTCAACACACTCATGAGCATAACTGGATCTGTGTGTGTGTGTGTGTGTGTGTGTGTGTGTGTGTGTGTGTGTGTGTGTGTGTGTGTGTGTGTGTGTGTGTGTGTGTGCGTGCGTGCGTGCGTGCGTGCGTGCGTGCGTGCGTGCGTGCGTGCGTGCGTGCGTGCGTGCGTGCGTGTGTGTGTGTGTGTGTGTGAGGTGGGAAGGAAGTGGGTTGGTTTCCAAGACGTTGTCAGGGTATATCTGTCTCCTGTAGCCACGACCCTGTCATCGTTCCCTCATCGACGTCGCCCCCCCGCCATGTTACCAGCTTTGGAGAGCGGCCACCTGCTGTGATGTCACCATCTGTGACGCATTTACCTGTAAGCACACACACACATACACACACACACACACACACACACACACACACACACACACACAGAGCTGACGGATATCTGTGCATTAATTATAGCAGGGAAAGTCTCAACGAATCTACGAAGAAGATTAAATGCTGTCACGATTCTCTATCTGTGAAATGTCTTTATTTCTAAAGGGTTTTCACATTAATTTGAATTACATAATACATTCATGCTGACACACACACACACACACACACACACACACACACACACACCCACCCACACTACTCACGGAGCTGGTGCATATCTCTCCAGCTCCGGCTGGCAGGACAGGCAGTGATGGTCACCACTGGGCACGGGTTTCCAGCCAGACTGCTGCAAAGAGCCTGCTGCTGAAAAAACACCTTGGTAGGATCCACTGACCTCTGCAGCAGCTTCAGGTTAGCCTGAGAGACACAGGGCAGACCCTGAGTGATGGTTCTGTATCTTATTGTCTTTTATACAAATGTGTATTTATTAGGGCTGTCAACTTTGATCGGTTAACGCACCGAATTAATCTGAAAACCTCAAACCGAATTAATCAAATCATCAAGTTTGATTACAACTCCCTCCTGGAATACCAACGCAGAACTGAATCGCATGGCAGTGAAAAGACAAAGACGGCATGGAAATTGTTACACGCTACATGTATTTCACTGTCGAGAGACCACTGTAAATCAGTAAGAATCATAACAGGGTTTTTTACTTTGTTTTAACATCTCAGCTTAGTTTTGAAGATGGCTGAATTATTGGCATGAATTTCCGACATTAAGCTAAAGCATCGACAAAGCTGCTATCACAGAGAGGCGCTGTGATCACCCTCTGTATAATGTGTGCTACGCAGTGTGTATTATCTCTGCTGCTATCTTACTCTGAGCATATCTGGGACCCTTTGCACTATCTCACACTCCTGTGCAACTTTAAGAAACTGGCGCATGTTTCAGCAAAATGCCTTTCCTCAGTTTTCATCACACATAAAGCTAACAGTAAAGTTGCCACGAGGTAGATTTCTCTTATCAGTCTGCCATGCATTTCTGTATTACAACATCACAGTCGCCCCACAAAATACAAATACATAATACTGAGATGAATCATTATTAATCACAAGATGTATTGGTGATTAACACGATAACATTATTTTCGATGAGACCACTAATATCTATGTATCAAACTAATTGGTTTACCATACATATTCTGACGGAAGCTTGATGGTGTTTATGGTCATCATAAGGAAGCATTTGTACATATCTGAAAAAAACACATATTTGTGACAACCAAATGATTAACATTTTCATGGTTCTTCATAGACAACAACTATTTGGTTTTGTTTTTAAAAGTATTTTTTGGGAATTTCAGGCAGACAGTGGAGAGACAAAAATAAATTGGAGACATGGGGACAAATGTCCCGTAGCTAGACTTTAAACTGGCAAATTGATGTGGTGGTTTTATTTTAATATTAAAAGTCATCAGATGATGAATTTATGGATGGATGGGCAGATTTATGGGTTGGTGGATGGATGAAAGATGGTCAAATGGATGGATGGATTAGTGGAAAGATGGAAGGATGGATTGAAGGATGGTGATTAGTACCTTGAGAGCAGAGTACGTGTAGGGATAATGGTAGGCCAGGTAGCAGACGTCTTCACTGTGTTTGAAGGTGATGGTAAAGGTCAGAGTATAAAAGGTGGTTCTCCTTCTGCCCCGAGCTGGACAATGGTGGTTTCTGGAGGAGAATAACAAAGAGTAACTTATATGTGTAGCTAAAAGGTCCTTCTCTAGCAGTGTATGGAGGTGACGTCTCTATCTTATGCACTGGGCTGAGTAAATGGTGCGCGGCAATTTATTTAAATGACACGACTAACCAAGATGTTGTTGATGACTCCTATATAGTTTCTATACGTTTTTTATGGTTGTATTTTTCTGTTTATAAGATAAATTAGATGTAAGAATAGTTCCATTGTTGACATATGTGAGTTTATTAATATATTTAATACACTGTATTCATTACAAGTAAACTCACAGCATATGGATACAACTAGCGCATTTGCAGCTCAAACAGCTTATCTCCCAGGAGACTAAACAGAAATGGGGGCTGTTACATAACCTATTTACCACAAATTAAGTTATTAGTAAGTTGCGTCCCTTATCTGTACTGAACCCACTTCTGGCAGTCTGATTTAGTCACACCACAAGATTGGATGACCAGCATTTTGTTAAAAGTAATGACATTTGGACTGCAGCTAGAGAGGAAACACATTACATGTGTTCATTTAATTCATACCTGTAGTAACAAATCTCAGTCCCAGACCTGACCCAGTGTGGTCTTCCTCCCAGAGCTTCCCTTACAGAGTACAGCACCGGCTGCATTCCTGCAGAACACACACACAATTGATGGAGGTGTATATGAACTTGCTGAAAGACATTTGAGGTGTCACGGGTCAGGAGGAAAAGCTGTTGTATAGTAATGAAAAGGTTAAGGGTTATATGCCTGGCAACCTGCCACCGGTTATGAATGTGTGTGTGAATTTGTGAACATTGGCTTGGCATTTTTTGTGGTCAGTAGACTTACACATTGACATATAAACACAGTCCTAACCCTATGAATAATGGACTACCTCCTTTATTTTCTCAACCTTCCCTATCTTCTACACTGTTATTTTGATAGCAATATTAGAATAATTTTATACAGGGTTTGAAATAAAAAATTCAGCAAACCTGCAGATCTTTCAGTCAGTTCTTACCAAAAGGCAGCTTCACTCCAAAATAACTCTGAAACTCATCTTACAAATGTACATCTTAACACATTAAATAAGGGATATTAAAGTGTTGGTACTGGGTAATTGGATTACCTATAAAAAACATATCCGCCGGTTTACATACGTTTCTTTTCCAATGTGAGTCAATGGGAAACATTCTTTTTGGGGCCCAATGACGTCACGTGATATAGAAGTTGTAGTACCACTGTTTGGCAACATTTGCTTCGACGCCTGGTGTATCTCTGTATCTCAGTATTTTCTCAGCTGGCTTTTAACCCTGGGCTAGAAAATATCCACTGTTCATGATTTAAAAACCATCAAATCCCGAGGGCTAAAACTTGATAGTTATATTATGTTCTTTCCTGTCAGCACATTACACTCTTTTTGGGCAAAGAGTATTTTTTTGTTCAATGGCATATAGACTATTTTGGAAGAGATATCCTTTCTTCTATTCATTCACCTCTTCCTAAGAAGAAACCGATTTCCCAAGGGATGTTAAAAAGAGCAATTTTCCGGTACAAAGGGCATTGTATGAATCAGTGTGTTGTATGAAGAAGTGAGATTGCTACTGGAGATACAGAGTGTGTTTGCGTACTTAGTTGTAATGGATGGTCTATTATGGTAGGAACCACTGCTGAGCCTGTAGAGGTGTGTGTGTGTGTGTGTGTGTGTGCGTGCGTGCGTGCGTGCGTGACACAAAATAAACTTTGATGAAGGGTTTTAGTGTTGAAGACACTATGAGAGATATAGAGAGTTGAGCAGGGCAACAATGCTCATACAGCCTTGTGTTTTTAGTGTCCCAGTGAATGATGTCTCCTCATGTCAGCTCTATACATGTCAAATATGTAGACGCATCACCAATGAAATAAATACAGGACAAATTGAACATGGAGAAAAAAATGATTCACATTCAACACCGCTTTGTCAAACAAACATCAAATAGAACAATATTACATTTACTCTTGCCTTTCCTGCCTCTGATGTATCAGTAGGTAAGTGTTTGTCTGACTTCACATCACCACGACTAAGCTAAAGCCAGCTAATGTTCAGCGTGGTGACATTTATTTGTCTCTTTAAGTCACTTGTAACCAACCGCTGTCTTTAAGACATATAGAGAAGTAGCATTCAGTTTTTGCCAAGAGTACTAGTAGTAGCTGACAACTAATAGCTGAGAACTAGTAGCTGATTAAAACTAGTAGTAGATGACAACTAAAGAGTGTCCAGTTTTGCAACCAACCTTGATATAGTTTGAAATTTGAGCACAGCGGGGCGTAAGAGGGTCTGAGGTCATTTTGTACCAATGACAATAAACCTTCCATAAAACTCTGGCACTGCATTATTGCCAGTTAGAAAACACAATATTTGGGAATACCAAATTACATACAATCCAAGTTTGGCATAACATTTATTTAACAAATTAACAAGTGTCACTTATTATTGCTCTTCAATTCAATTGTGACACACACACACACACACACACACACACACACACACACACACACACACACACACACACACACACACACACACACCCTCCCCCTAACCACTGTCATTATAAAAGTCAGCAGCTGCTGCATGCATTGATCATAAATCATAATTGCTTGTCCATTTTTCCCCACTTGTTTAATGTTGCTGTCAGGGGGAGAAAAGGGGGGAGGCGGGGAGAGGGAGAGGAAGAGAAAGTTTGCTGAGACACAAAGATGAGACGGGGAAAAAGGAAGGAAGAGTTGGGGATATTAGGGTTGTTAAAAAAGTCTCCACATGTTAATAAAATGAAGATACTTACATTGGAGTCATGTATGAACAAACCTTTTCAAGATGCTAACAATAAGCTGATTCAAAGAGTTTGACTCCGTACTGTAGCGGCCTAGTTTGTAGTGATGGATGGTCTGCGTTGATTTAGAGCTGGTTCATGACTTCACAGGACTCATGGGTAAATGTTACAATAAAAGGTGTGATTGGTGTAACTTCAAACGGACACGATGGGACAGTAATTGGTCATTAGGAGAACTGCAGCTCAGAACGTCTGCATTCGTTTAAAGGGGTTTGTGTGCCTTTTGTTTTCGGGTTGTAGGTCCTGCACATTTTTCAGGATTCGCACAAACATCCACTCTCAAAGGTCACTGTTTTCGTTCATATGCTTATTTGGGAAAATTGGTAAAATAATGAATATGATATCTTTTACCTCTTGACGTGTTTTACTGCTCACGTTTTGTCGCGTGGTGTAATTAAGGAGTTTGGTCATCTCCTTGCATCATGTCCTGTTCGTTACACCGATGTATTCAAAATGTATGATATTGCATTAAAGCACCTTTTAAAGTACATGACATGTCACCTGTTAGACACTTTTATCCAAAGCGACTAACATACTCAATACTGTGGACAATCCCCACAGGAGCACTTTGGGGTGAAGTGTCTCAGGGACACAACGACATGCTGACTGCAGCGGGGTTTGAACCTGTGACCCCCTGATCCCAACGCTCTATCCACTGCGCCATACACCTCCCTCAAAGTACAAAGTAGTTTGTGTTTCCAGATAAAACATCTGTTATTAAAAGACGGGGATTAATTCGTAGAACATAAGAAAGAAAATGTGCTTAATTATCCCACATGTGCCCTGCAACAGACCACTATCAGTCGTATTTACATGCTATCACAACATGGAAACACACACACACACACACACACACACACACACACACACACACACACACACACACACACACACACACACACACACACACACCAGTTGTAATTAGTGACATAGAGGTGATGATGAGTGGGAGGGATTCACACGGAGCTGGTCTGACAGCTTTATCAGTTCCACTGTGGTGAGGACAGATGGCTCAACCATCTCCATGGACTTACTGTTACCACACACACACACACACACACACACACACACACACACACACACACACACACACACACACACACACACACACACACACACACACACACACTGTGCTTGGCAAGGCACAATATGTACACACATTACTAACAGTTTTCTATACTGCAAGCTTGTACAAATATGACTGAACACTATTATCATTAGCTGCAGAATCAGACATACTGCAGTGCATTCTGTCTATGGGAAGCACATGGTGTGATGGATAGGTATCATGCACACAGACATGTCTGCAGAGAGGAAACATGGAGATTGTTGGACCCTTTATGTGTTTCATTTCTATATATTATCTGTAATCACCCACAGCTAATGCAGCTGAGGACGATATATCCTTACTTATTGTCCCTTGTAATGATTGAGCCTACACTTCTCACAAATTGTTGTGGAATTAGTACAGACCCTTCAATGCCAACTTCATGAGGTCGATAGTGTTAGCTGATGAACAAAGAAGAAGACTGGAGGCAAGCACGAAACAGCAAGTAGTAGGTAAAATATAATGCATCATAAATGTCATCTTGCTGGCTTCAAATAGAAATTACAACATACATATAAAATGACAGACTGATTGGCGGGTTGGCCAAGCTGGTCTCATTGGTTAATGGTCATTTTCTTTAGCTAACAATTAAAAACAAGCCTACAGAACTATTCTGGTACCTATGCTCACAAAAACATGCTATTAGGTTTATTCGCAGAAAAGCATGGATATCCGGAGGTTATCCACAACCATGTTTGGTATACATTGTATTCAAAATGTCCTGAGCTTTTCTGCCATATGGTTGCGGTTATGTACTTTACTAGATATAGTAAATGCATATCATATATGTTACATTAAATATCTAGTAGTCTATTCTTTCTATTTCTTTATTTGTTTGTTTTAAAGGCTATAATTAATTCATGACTAACTTATTGAAAACATTTTTTAAACAACATTACCAAAGTCTGTGGAAACTATTACAAAGAGCCTTTAGTTAATTGCTTTAACCATGCAGGCCTTATCAAAGAAAAATGTAGCCAGATGTTTATTCTTAAAACACATTGAGTGAAGGCCTTGGTCTGCCTGTACTGTCGACATTCACGCGATGAACTAACACACAACACAGATGCTGCATCGTGTTGTTTCTGCTCGTTCGCAGAGGAAACAAACCCCACAGCTGCTCACTTGATCCAGAGCACAGACGTTAAACTACTATTTTGATATGGAAATCGCCTTTGCTTGAATATACAACTGAGATGTTGAGATACCACGCTTGGCCCTTCCTCGACTCTCCTTTGTAAGTAAATCAACATCAAAGCTCACAAAACACTGGAGCTCTATCAATCACAGATGCTCCTTGGGCCTTTCAGCTGCTTGAGAAATGTTGAAGTAATTAACAATTAGCGGTTCAAAGGGAAGGTGATGGGCCCGAGTAGACAAACCTGAACTTGTGTACTTGTAGCACGACTGACAGTGTGTTTTAACACCTCGTTTCAAAAGATGAATGCTCACCTCAAGTGCCAATCCACAAGCCTCCATTGTGTTTTCCATGGTTGACCTTACTAGAATAACGTGATCTGTCCTCAGGAAAAAGACCTCATCACATTAAGCTAATACACATGAATTCACTTGAACCTCTCCAATAAAACAGAGCTCTGTAATGAATAAATAACTATAAATGCCTGCAGCTGCGGGTTGTTTTTTACGACTGATGCTTAAGGGACTGTAATGAATGTATCTTGGGTTTCAAAAGGGCGAGTGGTGTGGTTCTTTTTCATTTTTGCACAAGAGGCTATAGGTCTTTTTTCTTCTTTTTTTTTAATAAAGGGTTGTTTTATTTCTCATACCAGATCTTTCTTGTCTCTTTTCCTTTATATTGCTCCACAGACTTTTTTTTATCTGGGGAACTGTTGAGGATTTTTTTCATTCAATTAATTAAAGAGGCTCCATTATGCTTTTTGGGTTTTGTCTTTCCTGTCGTGTGTTATTTAGGTTTTTGTGCATGTAAATGGTCTGCAAAGGCTAAAATCCCAAAGTTCCCTCCAAAGGGAATTAAAAATAAAGACCTTTTCGAACATTAAAGCATGTCACAGTAGAGGCACAAAATACAAATACGACCCTGAAATGAACATAATAGGGCCCCTTTAATATTCAATAAATTATTCAAATGATACATAAGGTTCTGACCCCCTTTTCTTACCCCACTTTATTTGATAATGTACTTTCTTATTTTCTTTTTGGGCTCTGTAATTTGCTTTAGGATGTGCAATGGTAAAAATGATTGTACCTTGTAAAAATAAATTGTGAATGTCAGCATTCTAAAGGCCGCTACACACCAACCTGAGACCAAAGAACGCGCACCGAAGACGTCCCGACTTTTACGTCAGCTACGTCGCCTGCGCCGGCTACGCCGCCCGCCTACGAACACGCCGCAAAGACTTCAGTCGACGAGTGGCAATAACTGTCCTTACCAGCAAGCAGCGGTAGTGTGTATTGATCATTCAAAAGAGGCAACAGCCAATCAGAGTGATTTCTTTGGCCAACTTTCTTTGGCTGACTTTCTTTGGCCAATTCAACATGGCCGCAGGAGACCGTGGGAGGTGTGAAAATGTGCCGTAAAGCAACGATGGTGCGGGACACACCAACCTGAGTAGGGCGCCGCGAATGCCCGACTGCCTCTGACGGCCTCTGACTCCCAAAATCGGGTAGGTGTGTCAGGGCCTTAAGGTGACCCCTGAAGAGGAATTTAAAGGTCTCCTGTTATACTGTTTTTCATCAATATATTATAGTTCTCAGATATTTACAAAACATGTCTCTGAAGTGTTTGTTTGAAATGCTAGTGGAGTACTTCGGGAATGTCGGGGGGAAGAGGAGTGTGCCGTGAACGTTGTGATCAGCTGATTTTGCGCAGTTCTCCAGTGTGCACGGGGCACAGAACGTGCACAGGGAGTCTCCCTCCGCAGCCAGTTGGCGTAGTTTTGGCACAATTCCGTTGTGCAGACCGACGTTAACAGCTGCCCCGCCTCGTCTTTGCACATGCAGTCCGCTTAGTGACACAAGTGGCGGTCTGCATTTCAGATTTGGGCCGAAAGCCGAAAGGGCCTTCTTAACCATTTTCGGCCGATAATTTTCGGTGGCCGAATATTCGGTGCATCCCTAGTTATGACATCATAAAGTGGCCAAAAAGTGAGCAAATCTTTTTTCCTGAGCCTTTCCCGAATCTCTTTACACAGAGGGGACACATGTTTATGTATAAAAGACATGAAACAGTGGATTTTGCCTAATAGGTCCCCTTTAAAGAAAAACTCACTCATTCGATAACTTGGACAGTCCTATTGTTCTGCCTGAAATTCTATTTCCACACTTTAAAATATTACTGGCAATTTCCCCTTCCTCCTCCACGGAGCTAACGTTGATGACTTAATTGTTCTCTCACTGGTCTCAAACTGCCCGACACAATCTGCCCCTGGGAACCCTCCGTGTCTGCCGTGAGCCTGAGGACGTGGAATCCGGTGACACAGCGTGTGTGACTGTGTGAACGTCTAAAACTAACCGGCTCCATGTGTGTGTGGATTGCTCCAGTGTGTGCATGTGAGAAAGTGTTTATGAGCGCGCTTCTCGTGCACGTCTCCCATCATGAGTGGCAGGCATTCTTAAGCCCACTTTGTAGCAATGTGTGGGAAGCCAGCCGAAAGGGCTTCCTCCCTGTTTTCTCAACGCCAGCGATTACCAGCTGCGGAAATGCTAATGGCTGTTTTGATAGCCATGGACAGGGGCTAAAGCATTTGTTTTAGCAGCTAATCCACGTCTGGCCTGCACTGCCCTGAGCCTGTTGATTTTAAATTATGAGGGGATATTGCAGCCACTGCAAAAGGTACTCGCGAATCACCAAAACTCCCCTGGTCCTCTCCGAGCGCTGAGTGATTTCAATTAGGGAAGTTAACTCGCAGATTTAGTTGGAGCCGAGAGCACCTGATTTATGTTTGAGGCTACACACTTCAGGAGGACTTCAGTGAACTTGCCGGGTTTTTCCATCACTGATAAATGAGCTGCATTATGTTCAGGACTTTAAATGGAAAACATGTTGTGTTTTGTTGCAGGGCCACCCCCATTATGCACACATGAATTCCCTTTTGAGGCCAAAGGTGCTAAGTCGAGTTAGTGACACTTCAGAGGGAAACAACAAATGGGGGGCTTTTTCTTTCTGAGTGTTCTGAGAAAAACAGCATGTTAATTAGACAAGAAGCCGTTGCAGGCTGTTTGTTCTGTGACCAGCAGCTTGTCTTTCAAAGACTGCACAGGCCACCATTATGAAAAGTGGTGTGTCCATCGGGCTCGATATATATCTAAAGCCATTTGGTTATATGAACTCGATATTGTGAGAATCAGGTCCACACAATGTCCATGTTTCCCTTTCACATGTGCAGAACACAACAGGAGATGCCAGAAGTTTTTTTTTACTGAGTTGAAATATGTGGACATTTGTTTGGGTGAGGCGAGGATTTGAAGGCACCAACTGGACACTTATTTATTCACTCTTAAAGCCAACTCATGACCCAGTGGTATTTGTTTGTAAATCTGATCAAATGTTACGCCTAAGAAATATCCAGAGCCCAGTCTGCTCTGATTGGTTAGCTGTCCGGCTCTGTTGTGATTGGTCAATCGCTGTGTGTGTGTGTGTGTGTGTGTGTGTGTGTGTGTGTGTGTGTGTGTGTGTGTGTGTGTGTGTGTGTGTGTGTGTGTGTGTGTGTGTGTGTGCTCTCCATAATAGAGTGGCGAAGTCCCTCCCCTTCCGATGGACCTCAATGGGACCTAATTTTTCGGAAAGATTATGTATTGAAGTCAATGGAGAGAGAAAGATTATCTTTCGATCCCGTTTCAATTGTGCCACGAATTACACATATGATGTTGTCATATTTAAAAG
Source organism: Notothenia coriiceps (assembly GCF_000735185.1). Taxonomy (NCBI): domain Eukaryota; kingdom Metazoa; phylum Chordata; class Actinopteri; order Perciformes; family Nototheniidae; genus Notothenia; species Notothenia coriiceps. The sequence continues at coordinate 17,802 of NW_011362817.1, forward strand.
ATAATTTTGCAAGTAAAAAAAAAAAAAACGTGTCGTAAAACTGTGAAGTAACACATTTGTTTGTGTGAAACGCTCAATGAACTACATCTCCGGGTCTAGCAGAACAACACACGTCACCAAGATGGCCGTCACTACTGTCTTGTCAACAAAAGGATTGACTACCCTAACTATCACCAGTAGCGTTTGGCCGTGCGGAAAAAATTAGGGAATGCGCCAATAATGAGAAAAAGTCCCTTTAATTTTGGGTGGTGGGGGGTGTGGTGAGTCAATGTACATAACGTAACCAAGATGAGTGATTACAGCGCCCGTTTATCATTTACACACATTTTATCCTACAGATGGCAGGACTTAGCAACACTCCCTGTTATTCTGACGCGACCAGGCACTCTCCAGCCGAAAGCCTGCTAATACAAAGGCATTCATTACACAAAGCTAAATTCAGGAGACCTTACCGTTGTATACGTTCAGCGGATTCGCTCCTTTGTCCTCGGCTGTATCATCAGCT
>NW_011362817.1:18328-26448 GCF_000735185.1 Notothenia coriiceps
TATCAGGTGTATTTAGCTCTCTCTCTCAGGTGTGTATCAGGTGTATTTAGCTCTCTCTCTCAGGTGTGTATCAGGTGTATTTAGCTCTCTCTCTCAGGTGTGTATCAGGTGTATTTAGCTCTCTCTCTCAGGTGTATCTCAGGTGTATCTCAGGTGTGTATCAGGTGTATTTCGCTCTCTCTCTCTCAGGTGTGTATCAGGTGTATTTACCTCTCTCTCTCCCCAGGGCAGGACAGATGGTCAGTGTCAGCACCGCTGGCAGAAGGTTCTGAACCCTGAGCTGGTGAAAGGCCCGTGGACAAAGGAGGAGGATCAGAAGGTAAGAGGAGCTGGAGACTATGTGTTGGGGGAAGGGGCGTTTCTTTCTACCTCCACCCTAACAGGGAGGTGCTTCCCTCCAGAAGGTGTCCCGCTCCATTGCGTCATCGTGATACACCGCAGGGATCCTTACACGGTTTGGTCCCTGTGAAAACAACGTGCTCAAAATGGGTTAGCTATCTTGTTGCTGCTAACAAAATGACCCTTAATCAATCAAAGCTCTGTCCAAATTACTCTATAGAAGCATCACATGTAAGAGAATTGACAATACTCTCTATCTTTTGAAAGTCTACATTTATTGTTATTATCTAAGAAAATATATTGCTTTAATCCATATAATATATGACAACATATATAACATATTATGTTGGCCTTATCCTGTGAGAACCACATTTGAATTGCGTTCAAATGACGGTTTGCTCTCCTGTTGCTGCTCACACAATAGACACATTATTTTGAATCTCAATGACGTAATTAAATATGACCTCAGATATTTTAAGCCTTATTTAAAAACCTTAATAGGAGCTTCAAATGTGAAGAAATGACCTCCAGTATCTACCCTTCACTATCTGTTGTATCTACATTTATTGTTAATATCTAACAAAATATACTGCTTTAATCCATATACAGTATGTTGGCCTTATCCTGTGAGATCCACATTTGAAGCGTGTTCAAATGACTGTTTGCTCTCCTGTTGCTGCTCATAGAGAGAGAGGATTATTGTTTGAAGCTCAAAGATGTGTTAAATGAACCTCAGACATTCAAAGCTTTGTCCAAATAACTCTATAGAAGCCTAACATGTGAGAGAACTGACGATACAGCCTTAGAACCTGCCTCCACACTAACAGGGCGGCACCTCCCGCCAAAAAGTGTCCCGCTCCATTACGTCATCGTTATATAACGCAGGTTCCTGTGTTCACGTTGAAGCTGTCCTTACATGGATCCTGAAGAGTTTAGAAATCTGCCAACAGAAACACAGACGGATCGAAAACACTGCGTCACTCAGGCTGTGAATAAGAAATGACTTCATACAAGCCGGGAGTGATGAATCCACAAAACGCTTTACTTTCATAAAATGACACGTGATTTTCTGAATAAAACTGCTAGAGCTGGACCAACTGTTAACTTTCAAATTCTCAATCAGAGAGCTGCACAGCCTGTTCTCCACAATGGCTTTGAAGCATGTGTTTCTACAGATGAAGGACATATATATAATAATGATATAATAATAAGTGTTATGCTATAAGCAGGGTTAGCTTGCAGTGGGGAGTAGGATTGGGTTAGACATCTCTAGTAACTGCAGAGCGTTCAAAAGTCCACATTTATTGTTTTATCTAACCAAATATTATGATTTAATCCATATTTCTTGGTTTATTCCTTTTGAAAACAACATTTTAAGTGCGTTCAAATAACTGTTTTCTATTTTGTTGATGCTCACAAAGAGAGGATTTCCTTTAGTCGCTCAAAGACGTAAAGAAATATGACCTCAGACAATCAAAGCTTTGTCCAAAAACCCGAACAGAAGCTTCACATGTGAATACATGACCTCCAGTAAAGCTTTAAAGCCTGTCCCTTCACTATCTGTTCATTTTAAAAGTCTTGTTGTTATTATCTATCAAGATATACTGTTTCAATCCATATTTCTTGGCTTTATCCTTTGAAAAACTACATTTTAAGTGCGTTCGAATAACTGTTTTCTATCTTGTTGATGCTCACAAGGAGAGGATTTCCTTTAGTCGCTCAAAGAAGTTAAAAAACCTCAGACATTCAAAGCTTTGTCCAAAAACCTCCATATGTAAAGAAATGACCTCCAGTATCTTCCCTTCTCTAACCATTACTGTTTTCCGTGCAGGTGATCGATCTGGTCCATAAGTACGGTCCGAAGCGCTGGTCTGTGATCGCCAAACACCTGCAGGGTCGCATCGGGAAGCAGTGCAGAGAGCGCTGGCACAACCACCTGAACCCCGAGGTGAAGAAGTCCTCCTGGACTCAGGAAGAAGATCGGATTATCTATGAAGCTCACAAACGCCTCGGGAACCGCTGGGCCGAGATCTCCAAGCTGCTGCCTGGAAGGTGAGGGGACGCATTTCTACTTTAATATGGTGTATTACCACGCATTATATTAGAAACATATCACTCTGAAAGGATACTGAGTGCATTTATACTTTAATATGAAAAGAATAATATTAGTCTCTGCACTCTGCTAATATATGGAGTTACTCAGACGTTGAGATCTTAATGGAGCACGATATTTAGACGCCTGCTCAACACTCCTCGGTCTGGCCCAGTTGAAACAAATTAACTTTTGAACTTACTTCATAGCAATAAAAATTCTAAGTGAAAAAAAAAAAAGAAAAACATTCTAAGAAGTGGCTGGAGCGACAGAGTTTGGTGCCAAATAACTTTGTTTCATCAAAGACAAGAACAAAGTCCATACTGCTAAACAAACATCGTACTGGCATTCGAGTCGTTTACTACATCATCACATAACCCTTTTTCATGCAATACTACTACAATCTCCACCTCCATGTGGTGTATTAGGGCGGTAGAAAAGAAGAAGTACGCATTATGTTAACATCCCTGCTCTCCAACAGGACGGATAACTCCATCAAGAACCACTGGAACTCCACCATGAGGAGGAAGGTGGAGTTTGAAGGATATCTGCAAGACGGCAGCAGGGCTTTAAGCTCCTCTCAGGGGAAGAGACGCCCTCTCAGAGCCCCCCAGCAGGCAGAGCCCCCCCACTGTGAACAGGTACACACCCCTTAATACTCTATATAAAGTGTGTGTATGGGGGAAGACACGCCCTCTCAGAGCCCCCCAGCAGGCAGAGCCCCCCCACTGTGAACAGGTACACACCCCCCTCCTACTCTATAAAAAGTGTGTGTATGGGGGAAGAGATGCCCTCTCAGAGCCCCCCACCGGCAGAGCCCCCCCACTGTGAACAGGTACACTCCCACACTACATTCAAAGATTCAAAGGTTTTATTGTCATATGCACATTGTCGTGTCTCTGTCGGCCTTCATGTGTCCAGAAACGCTCCCAAGGATTATCCTCTCATCCTAGTGAGCATAGCCTCATAGTGGCTCCCTTTCCGGGGGAGCTCCATGGGACCTTGTTTCGGAAAAATCATGTATTGAAGTCAATGGAGAGAGAACACTTATCTCTCGATCCCGTTTGAATTGTGCCACGAATTACACATATGATGTTTGTCAATTTAAAAGAGAATTTTACAAGTAAAAAAAATAAAAATGTGAAGTAACACATTTGTTTGTGTGAAACGCTGAATGAACTACATCTCCGGTCTAGCAGAACAACACACGTCACCAAGATGGCCGTCAGTACTGTCTTGTCAACAAAAGGATTGACTACCCTCACTATCACCACAATGAAACACGTCCAGAAGAATGTCATGCAAAGCTGCCTGCCTGCTTTCCTTTGATTCTCTCTGAACTGCCTGGTCTTTTTAATGTTTAATGTCAACCATTTGTGCAGATAGCATGAAGTAGAAAAGATCGCAGATGCTAATGTGGCTGTAGCATTTCTCCCCCGGGCTTAAATTGTGTATTATAGAATGATCACACCGGTGACAGTACTCTTCAAAGGGTTCACGAAATATGACCACTACTCTTACGGCCCGTCCACACTACAGCTTCAAAAAAAGCTTGCCGGCGGGCGTGTCTGAAGCTCGACCAACAACCAATCACATGAATCTCCCGCCCCTGACACACAAGCAGCGGTTTGATTGGCTAGAGCTTGTACTGGCATATGATTTGATTGACTGATGCTTCCACCGAAAGCTTCAGAAGCTTCAAAAGTTGAACATTGCTCAACTTTTGCAGCCTGAAATGCCAGGAAAGCTCCGCTCTGCTACCCACAATTCAGTTCGGCGAAAAGCGAGGCAACGTGACGTCACCCCATTCAAAGTGAATGGGCAGAAGCATTGGAAACCGTTTTTGAAGCTGTCGAAGCTGTATTGTGGACGGGCCGCTGCTGTTTAGCATTTTGGGTTACTTAATGTTACTTCATATTAAGGCTAATAAAAATGACAAGGCTGTAATGCTAACTAACGTGCTAGCTACTAGCTAGGTAGCTAACTTGATCCAGCCACTCCTGGTTCTTTCATCAGATGGAAAGCGAAAGAACGAGCAAGACCCATTGCTGGTATGATAACAACCTGGTACTAAGCACACAGGCATCTTGTTAAAGTTATCTTATTTTAGCCAGCGCCATATAGATAGATTATATCTACTGTATATGGCGCTGATCTTAGCTATCTCTTAGTGGAGTAAAACAATTGTGATTGTGATGTACTCTTTCTAGTTGCGTATATTTCATAGTCTTATATTTCAACAGTTTTACGACAAACTGACTTTTTTGACATGGAAATTATTTTTTAAGATTGACAAACATCATATGTGTAATTCATGGCACAACTCAAACGGGATCGAAATATATGTTTTCTCTCTTCATTGGCTTCAATACATTATTTTTCCGAAATAAGGTCCCATGGACCGGAAGTAGATGGGCGTGACTTTGCCACTCTATAAAAGCAGGCTTTAGCCAGCTCTACACTCAAGAGGGAATCTCAAGGGTCGCCCCGTCTTTACTCCCTCAAAGGCCAGAAAAACTATGGTCCATTATGCTTGTGCTCAGCCGGTCCAGATGTTAGCGTTTAAGAGAAGGACGTCATTCCGTAAAGAGGGTAAAACTGTCTCTTTGTGTCTGCCATCTATTCGTTAAACATCACCCTTTACAATTAACTCCTATTAGAGGACAACATTAAAAAGAGTTTCCTTTATGTAAATTTTCTAGATGACAGTGTTGGTTAACGCAGTTTTTATGTAATCATACTTTAAAAGGCATTCACTTAAACATCCAAGTTGTAATTATGACTAGGAAACATGGATCCTTCTGAAACATTCAATCAAAGTTAAAGCTTTAAAGGGAAATAGTAGTATATTGAAAAACATACTTTTCTAAATAAATGTGTATCTATAATGAAGTAGAAACCCTGTGTTACTCATTCTTTAGCATCCAATGAACTACAGCTTCACATGTGTAAACAAACAAACAGGTAACAAGTTTTGTTAGAAACTAACAGCTAATCCTGTGTTGCTAGAATTATTTTTTATTTTTCATTGTAAAATGTGTACATTCAGTGCTCTCTCCTAAATATGCTATTTGGCCAGAACCTGATGTCTACTGAATTGTAGAAGAGAGCCAAGTTGAACACAGATGCAGACAAAAATGGAAATATGGAAGAGAATAGATATTCTTACATCATAATTCACATTTAATCTTCAAATTAAACATGCATGTTGGTAACATTACACATGTATATTTTCACCTTTTTCAATGATTGAGACATGTTCTTTGGATGTAAATGCAAAGGCCAGAAAGCATAAAACATAAGATACCACCACCCTGGTGGCATGAACACCACTGCCTTGCTTATTCACTGAGTCTTGTTCTCATGGCATTCCTCTGTTCTCACGTCAACTGATGCAAAGGCAGATCAAGCTCTGACTTTTGGTCTTTGTGTACATGTATCAGTTATATCAACTGCCAGTGGAGCACCGTAAGGGAGTGATTTGGTCATTATGTGGCCCTGTAATGTGTGTATCTGGGAGCCGCGGTGCGTTCAGGGAATCAGTAATGATGTGTCAGCCTGTGCGCTGAAAGGTCACAGCGTTAACAACACTACTCAGTGATGAGTGACAATACAGAGTTAATGTGGCATTCAGAGTACGCGACTCGAGCAAAGTAAACGTGTGTGTGTGTGTGTGTGTGTGTGTGTGTGTGTGTGTGTGTGTGTGTGTGTGTGTGTGTGTGTGTGTGTGTGTGTGTGTGTGTGTGTGTGTGTGTGTGTGTGTGTGTGTGTGTGTGTGTGTGTGTGTGTGTGTGTAAAACAGTGGTGGAGGAGAGATTACGGAGCAGAGGAAAGGGAGTGAAAGCCAAAGAGTGATTAAAAGAAACAGAAAGTTTCAAACCAGGTCAAATGTTGCTGACTGCATCATCATAAAACAGCAGTGGTGGGTGTAACTATACATCAACTCATACAAAGTACTGTATTGAAGTACACATTTTAGGTATTTGTACTATACCAAGTATTTGAATTACTTTATACTTCTACTCCATTTTGGAAGGGAATGTTGTACTTTGTACTTACTGCACTACATTTATTTGGCATAATTATTTACTAGTTACTTTATAAATTCAAATATTGAAACACAATACTTCACACAACTTTTGAAATATGAATATGGTATAGCTTAAACCATTCAACATTTTATTCAAGTTACTAAAACCATGAGTGAAATTTAACTTTTTAGTTTTTTTGTTAAAAAATAATTCACAGTTCCAGCTTCTTAAGTGTGAAGACATGCTGCTTTTACTTTTAAATATTTTTAAATATTTAAATAGTTTTCAAAATTAGCAATAAGTACTTGTACTCCTAATATTAGGTAAATGTCACTTAAGTAACGTTATTGATGCAGTACTTTTACTTTAAATTGAGTATATTCAGTTTTGTTTCAGTACTTTTACTCAGTGAAGAATCTGAATTATTTGTTCATCACTGTAAAATATAGGCACCAACAAGACAACATCGCAAGTTGTAAACGTTTAAATCGAAGATTTACATCTCCCCTGTCCCTGCCTACAGTCTTTGTTTAATAGTTTTGTACATTTGTCAGTTTTCACCAGATGTTGACTGCTCTTAAAGTTCCATTCAAAACTGTTAAAAACTATAAGTGACAACTAGCAAACAGTTGACTGAGAGATGTTGGTTAGGCAGGATATTTAGACTGCAGTAACCAGGATACTGTTGAATCTAAAAGTACATGCAGCAGGTCAGTTAATGCATCGCTCTGCAAACTTATTTTTGTGACATAAGATACTGTTTTGCATTTATTAAAACATTTTATTTGTGCCTGTAGAAGTATTTGGACTTCACACATTCATAAATATTCATATGTTCGGCTGCTGAAACTGGACGATTTAGAATTAGAGACTACCGTAGTTCAAGTTTCACTTTCTCACCTTTCATCCCACTGCTGCTGTCACAGGGTTTCCTCTCTCCCCTGCAGGCACACTCACATCTTCAAAAATGATTTGAAACCTTGCGACGTTTCTACACGGCTCAGTAATAAGCTTTAAAAACTTGGAATCAGGCCAGCTGTTGGAAATTATGGACAGGGGGACACCATTTTACAAATGTGGACCCTCGTCCAAGGCAAGTACCAAGCTTTTGCATAACAACATGAAATGATTAGGGTATCTTTTATTTCAATTTATATAGTTGCTTTGATTAAAAGATATTGGCATCAGTTATAATGATTAACATTTTTTATAATATATAATTTTGCTTTGCCCAATACAGATTATTAACCATTAGAGTTAGCATTGCACAGAGTACATAACAAATGCAGTCAGCATCCAACCAGAAAGTACCAAGAGTAGGTAAAGTGCATGATGTTACAGTATTTCACATATTAGGTTACAGTATCAAAGTTGTTGCATATGTACTGGGGAGACACAGAGCCTTTGTCACAAAAGGCAGCATGCTAGTCAATAGAACCTCCATTAACTTTAAAGTTAGCCGTTAGCGCTGTGATTTAGCTAAACAGGACTGAGACGACCGGCTGCTGATGTTCAAAGGGAACAAATACTGTTTATATTTGGGTGAACTGTCCCTTTTAAATCAATTACATTTAAGATAATGAAACGGGGGGTTACGTATTGTAACCCTAGTTATATAAGCACAGGCGGAGCCCTCTACTGGACTCTATGGGTACTAC
>NW_011362818.1:0-10332 GCF_000735185.1 Notothenia coriiceps
TGAATAAATGTTTTATGGACCCATAATAGTGATTATTATTTAAGTTAAGTTAAATTAAGTTAAGTTAAGTTAAGTTAAGTTAAGTTAAGTTAAGTTAAGTTAAGTTAAGTTTTGCCATAATCATGTCTTTTTCCATAATCAGGTAGCTGAACAACATTGTTAAAAAATGTATACATTAAATATATATATATATATATATATATATATATATATATTTCTATTAATCAATTTCGGCCTTTCGGCATTCGGTTTTCGGCCAACTGTTTCCTATTTTCGGTATCGGTTTCGGCCAAGAATTTCCCATTCGGTGCACCCCTAATTTAAACAATACTAGTTTTGATACATAATCATTTCATTTACTAAGCACCTAATAATGACCACAGCTCGCACAAAGTAAACAAATGTGTCGTGATAAACGTGATACGACATATGAAAATGTGCATGTTTGGTCGCCAGGTAGCTCAGTTGAAAAGAAACGTAATCACGTCATTTGTAGAGAATACGCTGAAAGTCTTCTCCACAAACCTTTAGCCATACATTGTATAAGGCCTAGAGTGGCATGTCATACGGAGATCGTATACGAGAAGGTCTTCAGGTATTTACTTCCTGCCTGTCTTCTTCTGCTGTTTCCTTCTGTGTTTACTTCCTGTCTGTCTTCATGTGTTGATTTCTTTGCCCTGCAGCTAACTGTGTCCTTTAACTTCTGTCCTTCTCTTCTTTTCTTTCTTTTTTCTTTGCTCCGGACAGTTTAGCCATCGTGACTCCAAGGTTTTGTGCTCACCACAAATACATATTTTTTATATATAAAAGCATTATGTGGTGATTTATGATGAAGTAACGGAAAACGTGTGTGTTGTTCTTTACCTCAGCTGACGTTGTTATTGTATTTCTTTCTGCTGATTGATGTAACATGACTTGTTCTTATCTTAACGTCTGCTGTACAGAAATAACAGACCGCATTATATCCAAATTGACCAATCAGAATCGAATATTCAACAGAACCGATTTCAGAAGCTGTGTACGAAGTAAGCGATAATGTACAACGACAGTACGCCTCGTTAGTGTTTACTTCCTGTCTTCTTCTTCTTCTTCTGTTGATTTATCTGACGTCCAGCGCTCTGTCTTTCACCCTCTTTCTTTCTCTCCCTTGATCCTCCTTAGCAACGGTCATTATTTTTGCTTAGCAGCAGTGTGATATTGAATATTAACAACTTCTGAAATGTCCAATTCGACCAATCAGGATAGAGTACTCAACCAAGCCGTGTAATAATAAAATAATACTTCACCTTAAAGGTGGGTCACCTGATTGTGCCCCTTGGTCATGTGACTTATGCCCTGTTGGTGATCTAGCAGTGGTGACATCACAACAGTGGTGTTTATATTCATTTAGGCTTCTTATTTATCTTCTGTCTTTGCATATTATGGCTGTTTGACACTTAAAATATGAAATCCTCTGTCATATCACCCAGCTGTGTTTACAGTGGTTCTCTGAGGGAATCCTCTCCTTTGGCTCTGAACGAGGTTACAGACAAACTGACAGCAGCTTCACAGAGAAATGAAGCTTCAGAGTGAGAAGGAAACATCTGAAGCTCGTTCATTAGGCTCAATAATTTCCCAAATGCCATCAGGCATGCTGTCATATTAACCGGGAGGAGGAGTGTGTATCCCTCCATCTAATGTTGCCACAGTAACGGTAATCCCTTTCATCCTGCCGGCATGACGCTGCCAGCCTCCAAAAACACACACACACACACACACACACACACACACACACACACACACACACAAACACACACTAACACAACGAGCCGAGATAAAATAAACGGTTTACCTGTTTTATTTAAGAGCAACTCAGTCCGTTTTCTCTACATCACTGAAAACAACGGAGGATTTCTGCTCATCTCAGCGACAATTTCGCCTTTTTTCCTGTTTAGCTTCTACTTCCTCCTGCCTCAGCGAGTCCGCTAGGTGCAGTGTTCTGATTGGCTGCCAACGTTCCACTTCAAATCAACACCCACTCCTATTGGCTGGCGACGTTCCACTTCGACTCAAGACGCGCTCCTATTGGCTGCTTTTCTTCCATTAAGCCCAGCCCTCGGTATGAGACATCTTTGTCGAGGGCAACGGGTTCAACGACTTAATTAGCCGGAGTGCTCCTCTGTTAAAGCGTTTTGCCCTTGCCTTGTTTTTATGTGCTGCCCACCGTCTCTGTAGGATTATAAAAGGGCTTCCTGTTAACGACACTCTGTCATTTCATGCTTCAATTTGGTGATTAGACCCGCGTTTTGGCGAGTTTTATGGAACTTGATTTATGTTTCTGCCTATGCGCTAAAACATCTGCAATGAGGTGCTGAGGGTTTGTCAAACGAGGTGATATGGATTCAAAGCCAATGAGGTTTCATTCAGCAAAAAGCTACAGGAAGAATCAAGGTGACCCAAATGAGGCAGAACTGGCGCCCTGACTCTGTTCCTCAGGGGAAGGGATTAAGCAAAAGGCTATAACTAATTCTGATTATTAATTAGCATGGGCTACGTTGTGTTAATGATGCTGATTCAACAGATTTACATATATCAATAATTGCAGCCGCTTCTTAATCAAGCCATTTAGGAGGATTTTAACGCCAATTAAAATGTGTAAAGTATAAATATATCACTACTGCTGTTTGTTTAGTAAGTTGGTTTATATAACACTGTATATTCCAATAGATGCATTAAATGACACATTCTCTTGATTGATATCCAATCAGTGTTGTTTCACACAATGCACCACAGGATATGATTAATCACAGCGTACAGCAGGTAATCATTATCTAAACTCGTGCAAAAGTTGCAAGACATTGTTCTAAAGGTACAAAATATGTTTGTTTTTCGACTTAATTTTCTTATATAATACTCGATTTTGAGATTTTGTTCAGACTATTTGAAAGAAAAAACCAGCAATTAGTTTGTAGGTGTTTATTTCACCAACTTTGTCCATTTTAATTTGTAGATTTCTTCTAAATTCACCAAAAGCTAACATAAACCTTATTTGCATATTTAAACAAACGATTTTAGAAAACGTAGAATATAGTAGTAAAAATAAAATAGTAGACACGTTAGTTTTGCTGCTATAGGCTTGGACTGTTGGGGGACACCTTACTTCTTCCTTCTGTCTGTACCTGTGTTCTCTCATGTTCCGAATAACCCAGCTTCCCCCAAATTTCTTTTTGGTGTCTATCTACGCCGGGATCCTGAGTCGTGATCCTGTTGCTGCGGTCCTGTGTCCTGGACCCTGAATCATGTGTCCTGGATCCTGCATCCTGAGTCCTGGATCCTCTATCCTGAGTCCTGGATCCTCTATCCTGAGTCCTGGATCCTCTATCCTGAGTCCTGATCTGAGTCCTGGATCCTCTATCCTGAGTCCTGATCTGAGTCCTGGATCCTCTATCCTGAGTCCTGATCTGAGTCCTGGATCCTCTATCCTGAGTCCTGGACTTCGAGTCGTGGCTGAACCTGTCTCTGCGGTCCTGCCTGACTCTCATCATGCTACTTCCCTGATGGCTCCCACAAGATTCTTATTATAGACACATGCATTTCCTAACATTTGGTCTACCTATGTTGTAAATGTATTATCTTTTCGATTTCCACACGGCAGCTATTGCACGTCTGTCCGTCCTGGAAGAGGGATCCCTCCTCTGTTGCTCTCCCTGAGGTTTCCCCCATGTTCCCCTTTAAACTGTGGGTTTCTCTCCGGACGTTTTTCCTTGTACGATGTGAGGGTCTAAGGAGAGGGTGTCGTATTGTCATACTGATATTCTGTACACACTGTGAAGTCCACTGAGACAAATGTAACATTTGTGAAATTGGGCTATATAAGTACACATTGATTGATTGATTGATAAATAGTAAATACAAGAAGAAAATAGTTTGAAATAGTGCAATAAGAGTCCATATGCAAGTCATTGAAATATGATATATTAGGTAAATAGATCAATCATTTTTAAGTAGCAGCCAGATGAATATTGTGGATGTTGTTTCAGCAGTTCAGTTGTTTAACAGCCTTATGGCCTGTGGGATGAAACTGTCCCTGAGTCCGGTGGTTTTAGTCCGGATGCTGTTTGATATTATCTCTTTCAGTACTGTCTCTTTGCTGTATGTAAATGTTCCCTCTGTGGGAGTAATAAAGGATTTGTGATTATTAAAACTGCCTGACTGTCAAACAGAACTCAGGGTAGAGGATCCATAGATAGAGGATCCATGTAATATTTACTTGCACTATATTTTTCTGTTTATCTGTGTTTTGTGTTGCACTGTTGGAGAAGCCTGTGACACAAGATTTTCATCGACATAACTACACTGTAGCTATGTTCGTTTGACAAATAAAGAACCTTGAACCTTGAATAAGTGAGCACACATATTAAAAGAAAAAACGTGAACAAGTAAAGCAATGGAGTGGCTGCAGAAGGACAGAAGTCTATGTTTCCCAGTGTTTAATTATATATTGCACCGTTTTATGTTCTAGTTAAAGATGCCTGCAGTAAAATGTGAAAATAGTGTATGTAACGGATTACACATAACAACATTAGAATCAGGATACAAAAATAGGTGACTGTATTCAATTATGTTTAAAAAAATAGAGATTAGGATAACAGTGTTACAATACATTTAGGAATAAGTGTATTGAGCTCAAACAGCATTTGAAAACTATTACTCTTTCTACATTTTTTAATATGAAATATCTTGGTTTATAAGCTGACATTGATACACTTAAGTAAACAGCATCTTATTGTTATTTTGTTTTTAACTGCATTGCATTAGAAGTTATCCAAAAGTAACGAGAAGTGATCAGGTGACTTTTAAATGTTGATTCTCAGATTATGTTACTGATTACATTTTTGAAATGTAACTAGTTATTGTAACGGATTACATTTTTAAAGTATCCCAACCAATGCAACAAAGCCTCTTTGTACAGTCTCTAAAATCTCTAGCTGCAGTTTTCAGCCCACTGTAACATATCTGTTAATTTAAACAATGCAGTGTCTTTATGCGCATTAAACCCGCGCCCTTTGACACACATAGCTTAAATCCATGGCACATTTGGAGCCCAGGCGCTATGTGCTGTTCCCTACAGACACTCAACATTAAAACACACAAACATCCCATTAAAAACACCAACGACAGCTCATCGCAGCGAGGCTGGGAGGGGAGGGGAGGTTTTTTTTTTTGGAACATGTGAGTGTATAGAAAAGGGGGATGCTGCACAGGGTATGGGGGGTTTCCTTTAAGATGCATGTAATCTGTTACAAGAACTAGTTACATGTCAAACAATGTAATAAAAAAAAGTAAATAAAAAAATGTAATAAAAAAGATAAAAACAAAAATAAGTAAATAATACGAAACAATTATAACAGAAAAAAAAGTTTAAAAATTATAAATAAAATAAATAAAATAAATAAAATAAATAAAATAAATAAAATTAATAAAATTAATTAAATAGTTCACAAATACTGTTTATGCTTAATCCAAAGCATGGACTGTATTGTTGTTAAATACATCAAGTGTCCACCTACTGCTTGAAAAAAGAAATGTATTTAAACTAAAGAAGAATTAAAGTAGCCGAAATGAAAACCATAAAGAAAATTAACTCAGTACAACATATCGATCTTTATTTAAAAATGTATTGCAATACTCTAATCCAATAGGTAATCTGATTACTTTTCAATCTAATTATAATCAAATACAGTTACCTTGTTTTTATATCCGGATACATGTAATCCATTACTCCCCAATCCGGCCTGTCCACCACATTAAAACACTGGAACATCCCATTAAAAGCACCAATGACAGCTCATCGCAGGGATGCTGGGAGGCGTGGAGGAGGGGGCTGCTTTTTAGTGGGTGGGACATATATATGAGCGCTATAGAAAAGGGGGATGCTGCAGCCCCTTCATATCTCACTCCACCCGGCAGCACTAGAATAAAAACCACCGGTGACGTGCGCGCAGGGAAGCACCCAGCAGTATGTGCGCGCCCACGGGAGGGGCCGACAGAAAATGGCGAGTCTGTGCAAAAGGCAGCAATGCACTGTAGAGAGGCGCGGCTTTCGGCAGGAACTTGACTCTTGGAGGCACAAACTCATTCACTGTGTAGGTAAGCTCGCTTGGCATTGTGTGTGTGAGTGTGTGTGGTAAACTGTGGGTTTATAGGTTGGTGTTTTTCACGCGGCTGTATAATGTCCAACTGGAAAAAACCTATATGCTGTACATGGAGCTGTCATTTTTTTGTTACGCGCGGCTGTTGCCTCCCACCGGACGGATCCAAAAAAGATTGAAGTTTTTCGGGATGGACTCCTCCTGTTGACAGGTGTTCACGTGCACTGTCTGGCACCTGTGGGACAGGTCAGTTGTGTTTTATCCACATTATGGGCTGCTTTTGAGCCACGGGAGTATTTTTATACATTATTCCATAGCTGTTTATTTATTGTAAGCAGGGCATGTCACGTGGTTCAGATGGAGCTGCGCCTCAGCCAATCAGATCCTTCGCTATAGGCAGGCTCGTGCCGGAGTGCGCGCCGCTGGGTTGAGTTTTTGGTGGTGGTGGTGGCGCGCGCTCTCAATCTCCAAACATGACTCCCCCCTCCTCCCCCCTTCCACTTCCCTGGAAATCGGCTTTTGGGAGCGCGCATTGCTGCATTGGGGAAATAATTTTGTATTTTAGGGGGGAGGTATATAGGCGGGGGTCGACATGCGTCTTTATTTTTCTCTAAACCGGGGTTTGTACTTGTTGAAAAGCCGCTGCTGTTTGCTGGGAACTCTGTTTGTGATGTTTGCGCGGCGCACTTAGAATAAAACCACATTTATGAATTATTATGCTGTAATGTTTCTGACAGTATGGCACTGCAGGGACAATTACAAAGCAGCGGCCATGACGTGTGTCTTTGTCTTGTTGAAACATTATTGACCTCTCCCTGATTTCCTCATTAGTTCGTTTTATTTTGGATTTCCTCATCCATACATCTCCAACCCCCCACTCCCTCCTCCCTCCTCCGCCTCCGTTTCTGTTGTATTTCATTAGCTCAGTTTAATCCGGTTACATCGACCCATCCCGATATTATGACCAGATTATGATCCACTCTTCCACTCTGATCTCTTAACCTCTCCGGGTTTCCTCGGCTCTCAATCTGGCTTTTATCTGCGCTATGGAGCGTTGGGGTGTTGCAGCTCCACTTGTTTTTGGATGCACTTCTGAGTCCAGATGTTGCGCGTTGAACTGTCACCTACTTACCCATCCAACCGCTGCATAATAATAACCCACATGGCCTGAATCCGAGTAGGCTAGTGGGGCTTTTTAGTAACAAAAAACCCTCCGTAATGAGAGGATATAGTGTCAAATCAAAAGGTTGGGTAATCTCTGACCTCCGGCACAAAGCCGCCAGGAATCACAATCAGTTGTGTCAACAAAAGGCACCGAAAGGCTTTCCTGCTCCTGCATCAGTTTCATCATTTAATGTGGGATTTTACATTGTGATCATAACCCCAACATGAGTTTCCACTCAGCAAAAGTGAGTTTTAAGCTTCACATATCAATAATAATAATAATAATAATAACACTGCCTCCTTTCTGCCTACATTTATATTCCAATTAGTGATATTTAAATGCTTTCTGGGTCATTATTTGTGTGAGTTTGAAACAGCAGAATCATGTTTCCTGCCCTTTTTAACACATTTTGGAGAGCTGGAGTGAAAAAAAACATCTATTTAATTCAGTTTTCCAAGTACTCTCAGCTCATTTAAGAGAAATTATACAGATACCATGATACACATGCCGTAATCTCACTGTTGTGCACCTTGAATCCATATCACATTGATTCCACAGGGGATAACAATGCCACAAAGCAGAATAATGAATGCACAGTTGGATGTTGAAGCTTGCTTTGTGTGTGTGTGTGTGTGTGTGTGTGTGTGTGTGTGTGTGTGTGTGTGTGTGTGTGTGTGTGTGTGTGTGTGTGTGTGTGTGTGTGTGTTGTGTGTGTGTGTGTGTGTGTGTGAGCTTGGCATATCTCTTCATTTGTGGTTGTTGACGTTCATTGGTTTGCTATGCATGACGAGTTTTAGGGCCGAGCGCAGCAGCGGTCAGAGTCTGACATGTTTATTTGTTTGAGGACTAATCGGCTCTGAAACTGTGAGAAACTGAAACATCTGAAGATATGTTACATGTCCTCTGACCTGCAGAAGAATGTGCTTCCAAAAGTGCTCTGAGTGCATGTGAAATGTGGAAAACCCAGTGTGTAAAAGCATGTGTTTTGATTCGTTTTTAATATTTCTGAGACCATGAAAAGCAGCACATTGAGAAGCGTTGTTTATATTTGAGAAGCCTTCAAACTCTGCCCAAAAGTGTGCTTCTAAGAGTGCTTAGAGTGCATGTGAAATGTGGAAAAACCAGTGTGTAAAAGCACGTATTTTTGGGCTATCGTTATGAGTTTTGAATATTTCTGTTTCTGTATAGAAGACCACCGCACATTGAGAAGCGTTCACAATCTGCTGTGTGTCCTTTAGAAATGTGGAATATGTATATTAGAGCGTGAGTGTTGCATGTACCGTATTCATTTTGAGCTGTCTTTAAGAGTGTTGAGTATTTCTACTAACGGAAAATCCTATAAATACATAATAAAGGAAATTACAGAGGGACTTTTTGCATTGTTGCTTCAAAAATGGCGTAAAGTGACTTAAACAACTTAAAGACTAATCAATTAATCAAGACAGTTTTTTTCCTTTATTTAAAAAGGCACAAGGGGAAAACGTGAATCTCTTGATTTAACGGTTGATATCTAAGAAGCCTTCAACCTTAAAATCATATAAAACCAAGAGAAGCAGCACTTCTTTACCATCTGAATGCATCACGGGGAACATATTTGCTTGAAAAATGACATTTAAAGGTTACAACTTAAAACTCTTGATTCAAAAGTGAACTTGGAAGTATCAAATATTTCACATTTTTGCTTGGAAATGACAGACCCATTTTCAATTGAGGAAACTGTTTTCTTTGTCAACTGGAAAAGGGCACGAGGTTGATATTTGAGAATCCTTCAGACTACAAAATTCAGAAAAACACTTTTTATTCTCTCTCAAAAAAATGAGTGTGGTCTTGAAAATGAAATCACCCAATGCCCCCCCCCCCGCCTTCTCTTCTACCAGGCGTGTTATTAATAATGCTCTTTTGTTGCAGACATGTGGTTTAAGAAGGTCAGGTAACAAAGGTGGACATCTTCCGGTTTATTACAGAGGAGTGTAAGAATGCCGTCGTCCACCTGCCCTGTTCTGGTAATAAAGTCAGCCGTACGCCATAGAAAGGTTAACATTATTAGTTGGTAGCAATTATAGCCCAACGGCTGATTCCTCTGGCACATATTCTGGCGGAGAGGCTGCGGCTAATTTGATTGCTGAAAGGTTGTGGCAGTGAGACAGACTTGAGTGTGAGGAAGAGGAAGGTGTGTGAGGGTCTGCAGATTGCTGTTTTTCATCCAGCACTTCGCAGACACAGCTTCTCCAGATACAGAGAACCAGTTGAGCTGAAAGAGAGTGGAAGTACAGGCTGGGTTTCATTGTGGTTAAAGCTTCAACATAGTGGTCATTAGGTGACGTATTCATAGATATTGGTAATAGATTTGGGGTCCATAATGAGCCATTTTCCATCACAACCAGTTGGTTTATGCAGGGGCTAAACACCCTGTATGCATTTCACTTTGTTCTGGTGCTTTCTGGTCACTAACATGCAAGCTGGCATCAAAAGAAGGTTATTTAACCGGTTGTGTTTTGTATCTTCTTCTTATTCAGTTTCTGCTCCAACTGTGATTGTTAGAAAGACAGTTTTGATGAGGTCTATTTTGTTCCTGTCGAGTTTGAATGGACTTTGATTTACGACAATCAGTGATGTCAAAATAGTGTTTCTGTCAATGGAGTCTGGTGACGAAAGATTTTGGGTTCCCTTGTGACCATTTTTCCGAGAGAAATATCTGTCTGTCTATCTATCTATCTCTCTGTCTGTCTATCTATCTATCTGTCTGTCTATCTATCTGTCTGTCTATCTATTTATCTGTCTGTCTATCTATCTGTCTGTCTATCTATTTATCTGTCTGTCTATCTATCTATCTGTCTGTCTATCTATCTATCTATCTATCTATCTATCTATCTATCTATCTATCTATCTATCTATCTATCTATCTATCTGTCTGTCTATCTATCTATCTATCTATCTATCTGTCTGTCTATCTATTTATCTATCTATCTATCCATCTATCTATCTATCTGTCTGTCTATCTATCTATCTATCTATCTATCTATCTATCCATCTATC
>NW_011362818.1:11640-16534 GCF_000735185.1 Notothenia coriiceps
ACACACACACACACACACACACACACACACACACACACACACACACACACACACACACACTGCAATGAAGCTGAAGGTCAAGCGTCACCGCCGTCGCTCCCGTCAGGAGTAATATCACTTGTATTTTGATCTCTTCCTCTCTTCCTCATCCCTCCTTTCTTCTTCTCTTTTACAGTTCACTTTCTCTTCATCTGCATCGCTTCTCCTCTTGCACGCAATGTGTCGTAATGATCCAATTGAACTTAAAGAAGAATAGCTTACCAAGTTGCTGCAAATGTGGAAATGGAGCCAAATCCTTAATAAATTCAGTCTTAGCCGCCAATTTTGGTTATTTTCAATTTGTTTAGTTAATTCCCTAGACAGAATATCTTCAGAATAAACACATAAATAAATTAAATGAATAATAATAATGCATTTTATTTATGAAGCCACTTTACAGTCATCATGCATCCTTATTCTCATTCTCATTGAAAAATACATTAAAACGAGTACGTTGAGATTTCTTTATGAGGATGTGTACCAGAAAGATATTTGAATCCGTTAAATACGACAGATCTTCCTTCAAGATATCATTGATACATATTTCACCTCGTGTGATTTGAATATTTCCGTGGCCTCTATCACAGCTCAGATTAAATGTTTCTTAATTTGTTCAACTCTCTATTTGTAATTCTGTCACTTGCTTTTTTGGATGCATGAATAACAAATTCAGAAGGCCGCTGCTCGTTGAAATATCTCCGATTATTTTCATTTCATTTCTATAGTATAATGCACACACACACACACGCACACACTCTCTCTCTCTCTCTCTCTCTCTCTCTCTCTCTCTCTCACACACACACTCACACTCACTCACAGTCACACTCACACATGCGCACACGCACACTCACACACACACACACACACATGCGCACGCACACTCTCTCACACACACACACACGCACGCACGCACACTCACACACACACATGCGCACGCACACTCTCACACTCACTCACAGTCACACTCACACATGCGCACGCACACACTCTCACACACACACACACACGCACGCACGCACACTCACACACACACATACACACATGCGCACGCACACTCTCTCACACACACACACACACACACACACACACACACACACACACACACACACACACACACACACACACACACGCACACACTCAGATTGTGTGAGACATCTCAGACTTAATTGAGGCGTAGGCAGGTGGGCTTTTTTTTCTTTCTCCACATTTTCTCTCTGTTGGCGTTTTATTCAATCACTTGTGTGCTACTTGTCTTCTACTTATTAATAAAGGTAACGTACAGATGCAAACGAACGCCTATGCAGAGCCGTGGCATGTTTGAAGCAGCTTCTAAAACCCTGTATGAGCATGTGATTTAGTTATTTAGCTGAAAAAAGCTGCATGATTTCGACAAAATCTAATTAATTTGTCTGTTGTGTGTTGTTTAATATTCAACGTGGGAATTAAATTGTGATTGATGTGGAGCAAATGTTCTGAAAGTATTTGCTTATGCAGCGCTTTGAAAAAACCAAACTAAAAGGGTCCAGCTGACGTTTGAGGTTCAGAGCGTGAGAAAGATTTGTTTCCTGTTGTGACTAATTTAGGGTCATTTGCACGCTTTGGTCCAAAAGCTGCATGACACACATTTATTTCTGCTAAATTAATGAATGCGAAGAGCAATTTGGAAAATGTCAGCTGGCAGAGCCCCAGTTTGGAGATTTAAACAATGAGAGCACTGTGAGGAGCGCAGAGCCGCAGTAATGCATAAGGGTCAAAACAGAAGGACAAATTCCTTTGAAACATCATCTAAGAGAGTGTGTGTGTGTGTGTGTGTGTGTGTGTGTGTGTGTGTGTGTGTGTGTGTGTGTGTGTGTGTGTGTGTGTGTGTGGCTCTCTCAGATGAAATCATCAGAAGAGACAATAAGAAACTACGCTGGAATACTTTGGTTAATTTAACCTGAGGAAAGAAGTTGACTGCAACTCCCAGGAAGCATTGCGGTGAGAGCCATCCAACAATCCAGCTCAGCTTAAAATGATCTCGCTGTGCAGCTTTGATTTAATATAGATAGATCAGAAAATTGAGAATATGAGGGTTGCAAATAACAGTAGATGATGCAGCTGCACATTTTTAAGGAATCTTTTAACTGTTGAGTACAAAACCTCATCAAATGGTTAAATACCCATCACTATTTTCATGAAGAAATAACTTCAAATTGCTTGTTTTTTTCATAGATCCAAAGATAGTTTCTTCTGATTTAAAGAAAAACAGGCATCAGTTCTAAATTCTAAAACAATCTGATATTAAAGAATGATTGAAATGTCTTTGATTCATGATTTAACATTATACATTATTTATCTAATCACATACATTTCTGACAATTGGCTAATCAATGAATCAACTATTGGTTCAACTTTGGAAATAATCTGCATGAACGCATTGTCTTCTATATAAGAGTGACAGATGGGGCCAATATTATTATATATTTTTAAACATTTTAACATTTCCAGACATAACACAGTTGAGTTTTGGATGCATTATGAGACGCTTGTGATTTGTTGTTGTTTACATTTACATACAAATATACATTACAAAGCTTAAAGTATCCATGTGTTGAACATCTCTGAGGTTTGCTACTGATGTTCGGGGATTGAGTCTGGCTTTCAGTCGCTGTTAATCCCAAAGTGTTGGTTAGGAAACCCATTCCTGTATGGGCATGGCTTTGTGTCGGAGCGTCGTCATGTTGAAACAGGAAATGGACGCTAACTGTTATCATACAGTTTGATTGTCTTGAGCTGGTTCAGATTTTCGGTTTCCCAAAGTGTTTTGGACACAATTTGCTTCCATAACCGCATGACACACGTTCTCTGCGGCTCATTGGCACCGCAGGCTTCTTCTGCAATTCAGACATTTTATCTGTCGGCACTTAAACAACAATAGAAGCACTGTGTCGCACTCTAAGGAGCAAACACTAGTAAAAATCAGAGATCAGATCCATAAGGACAAAGCCATGTGAGTCATATCAAATAAAAACAATACTTGGAAGGAGAAAAAAGGGCATTGTTAGAAAGATCATAAACAATTTGTGCCAAAATGTGTCAGTTTCTGTTCGAACTGAAAGACATGAGATTAAAGCGCGGTCACATGTTCTCAGGACACCTAACTTTAATTACTTTGTGAACATTTCCAACATTTTATATATATCTAGGGAAGAAATGCTTAAAGAGTTTTGATGAAATGGTTGTAATCCTCAAGGATCCACACCACCCGGGTAACGAGCACTTTGTACGGCTGCGCTCAGGCAGGCGCTTCTGTACCATGTCTTCCCGGACAAACAGACTCAAGTTCAATTTTTTTCCCAGGGCCATATGTGCACTAAACGCTGCTAATATTTCAATTATATAAGCCTTCCGTGCAATACGAGGGGAATCGTGCAATTTAATTTATTATTTATTTATGTACATATTCCCTATCGTCTATTTTAAGTCCCATTTATTGTTTTTATAGTGTCTTGTTGTTTTTAGATTGTCTTGTTGTTGCGTGTTGGCACCTTGAGTTTATTGTAATTTCATTGTACCTGTACAATGACAAAATTAAAGATCTATCTATCTATCTATCTAATCTGGCCAATGAAACAACAGCCCTAAATATTCACGATGACAGCGGAAAATAATGATATGAAAACATCAGAATCTCAGAAATGTAGTCGAGATGTTAGCCTGCTGTCCGTCTGTATGCTATGCTAAGCTAACCTCCACTGACCATAGCTTATCATTTTCTGCTTCAACAGAAAAAGCATTGTCACATGTTGTTTGATGAAGTGGTTGAAGCATTTGTAATGAAGCCAATGACCCGACCGCACGGTAAAATAATAATATAAAAACAGTGGATTTCAGAACATGTAGGCGAGATGTTTGCCTGTTTTCTATGTGCTAAGCTAGGCTAACGATCTCTGTAGCTTCTTATTTACAGAGTGGTGTCAAGCCTTGTCAATATACAAATAAGCTTATTTCTGATAATATAACACTATTTTTTCTCTGTTTGTCATTAAAATTATTGGAAAACCACTGGAAACATTTTCATACAAATTGATTGGTGGAACAGTGGGCGTTAAGGGACGCTATGTTTTTACGTTAGTTGTTAGTGTGAGATTTGTGTTCATGGATGTCGAGACAATCAGAGAAAATTCCCCTCAAGCTCAAACCACAATCAAAACAATATCAACATGTAGTTTAAAAGCAAAAACACTAAACAACTTTACAACAATATGGTCTCTGTTGCACTCCTCGTTCCCACATTACCAATTCATCCCATGAAGTTGGAAGTGTCTACAATTGGAAAATGGGATGTCAGAGGAGCATGTGAACGGGGCACTGGCTTTGAAGAGGCCTTTTTACTTACGTCATGATTCCTTATTGTTGTTAGATAACCCGAAAAGCTTTTTTAAAGGATAGGCTAAGCTTTAATTTCTAAACATTTGTATTTTTAAAATCAGAATGGGACTTTCTTACCAAAAACCAGGACGTTTTTGAGAGGTGTTTTTCAAGAAAATAAAAGCTGTTCCTTAGATACACGGTGGTGTGTGTGTTTTTTATCTGCGTGGCATTGTTTTGCAGTGATTCAGTTTGGGCTGTGGTTAATGAGTCGTGAACATTTTGTGAACTAAGGTGTGTCGGGGCATATCAACGGCTCTTTGGACCGTCCACCTTTGGACCGGAGACAAATTGGGCAGGAAGCTGTTTAGGGAACAGTTCAAAGATACACACACGGCTATAAACGTGTGTGTGTGTGTGTGTGTGTGTGTGTGTGTGTGTGTGTGTGTGTGTGTGTGTGTGTGTGTGTGTGTGTGTGTGTGTGTGTGTGTGTGTGTGTGTGTGT
>NW_011362819.1:0-3584 GCF_000735185.1 Notothenia coriiceps
GGATGATTTTGATGAATTTTGGCTCACTTTGGGAGATTTAGGGGATTCTGGATCATTTGGATTGGTCAGATTGCTTATTTTAGTGAAGAACAATTGTCCACAGGAGAGATGATCATTTGAATCTTGTGCTCTCTATATCCAATGGTCGCAGCACTATTCATTGCAGTCAGAATCAGAGAGTACACATATTGCCATCTTCTGGTTAAAACTGCTGTTATTGATCCTGACAAGAAATGGCAGAAATCCTCAATAACCCCCTTTCCACTCCAAAATGTTCCAAATCTGCCAAGACCATTTGGGGACCCCTGCTATACATGAAACGTTTGAGTGCTCAACATTTCAGAGTTCACTATGCTGGCAACTTGACTCGTATCAAGTAGTAAGCTAGCATCTCTGTTCTCTTCATCGTGCATTCCAATGTAAAGGGATATTCGTATCATGTAGTTGAGTTCATCTCATTTCTGAACAAAGTGAGATGCAGGCATTGATCCAGAGGAATGGAAAGTGACGTCCCCAACACTACATCTTTATCTTAGTATTGTATCGAGCCTGTTTTGACACCTTAGCATTGAAGCCACTTTCTGAATACCCACCACATGTAGCACAACTGGAACATGGACAGTTGACCAAATGTTTGTATTTGTGATCATACTTTTTGGTTGAATCAATTGGTCGTGTTAACTATTTACTGTATTGTTATGTAATATGTTTGAATTATTTGGTTTTATTTTTGGTGAAAGTTAGTTTTTGCTTTAATCTCCAAGTTTCTGTGTTCCTGCAGGCACTGGGCTTCTCGGACACTGAGGACAGCGCTGACGTAGCTATGCTTGAATTGGACGGATGAAAATGTAAAAGGAAACAAAGTTTACATTTGTTAAGGGTCCATATATAAATAAGTGCTTTCATTTGTTTTTTTTTACGTTTTGAGTAGGCTTTCTTTAATAAAACTGTGACTATGTTGCAAAGCCACTGCTTTTCTCTACATAGGGTAGGCTTGACTTTGTTATTTAAAATTCGTAATGATTCTGAAGGACGTGGTAGCGCTGCTACCTGACTAATAGAATCTGAATGAAGCTAAATGGATCTGTTTTATTCTGAGGCTTGGCTTCAGTAAACTTCTACTTTTACTCCAAAATGGGCTTTGTTTTGGACTCTTTTAAATGATGGCAGACAAAATCAATCCAACGTTCTCTTTCCTTTACGTGGAAGCTTGTGTTCTCTCTGCAGAGTTTTCAGGTTTGTCAAAAAAGAATGCACGAGTAACTGTTAAGTATTACAAATATAACTGCTCCTAAATGTTAGAACATTAATTACCTCTACAGCAAATCTATATCCATATACTCCATGTGGCATTTGGAATGACATAATTACACGGTGAGAGTTGGGAGTGAGAAACAGAATGCAAGCAGTGATATGTCCTGTTCTTTTCACTGTTATTTCTTATGGACAATAAAGTTATTTTCAAAGCACCCTGTCCTCACATACTTGTAATTATGTGTTTCAGCAAGTTGCCAAATATTTTCATTGGTGCGGGGCGGTATAGTGTTTATTAGACTAACTGTCCCGTGGAAGCCAATACCTTATGCAACATCCTAACCCTTTTTGTAATGAAATGTTCACTGTGCGAACAGTTAGTTGTTTTTAATTGTTGAACCTGATTTCCGTCTCTTATTATGTCCTCTAAATGACTTGGTAAAGGACTGGAAAGATGCTTCTGTTGTATGACGGAGTCACACCAAAATGACTGAAAGATGCACCGTTTTGCTCTTGGAATGATGTTGTTACCAAGTGCCCAATTCTAGTGAACAAAAGTAAACATTTGAACTTTGGAAAGTTTGGCTCTAAGTTCAAGAAATGGTGTTGTCTATAGATGCTGTCATGCACAGAGAACATGTTGACTTTAGCTTTAGAGAAAAAGCTTCTCCTTTCTCAAACTTGTCCTGACACAGCAGGGTTCCCCAGCTCCACTCGGACTGGAACATCCCATCCCCAGAAGGTCTGTTAACCCTTAAATGGACCTTCCTTATATTGGGAAACATATTGATTGCTATTTCTAAATATAACGGGATTACATAATCAGGATACAAAAGAAAGGTAACTGTATTCCCTTACAGTTACATCAAAACCGATGTAATCAGATTGCTGGTAATCTGTAAATATTGGAATTACTAGCTTGGTTACAATGTTACATAACATTTCAAAATAAAGATATATACTCTTTATTATAGGCAGGCATACTGCCTGAATTTTTTTTTTCATTTTGGCTACTTTCGTTCTTTTTTTTATATTTTGATTTTCAATGCCGCATATGGACACCGGATTTATTTAACAAAAATACTGTGTGTTCTTTTAATTAAAGTTTTTAACCAACCAGCTTTTGTAAACGATGGTATTGTGCCCTAATTTAAGATGACGCATTGTTCTGTTGTCTTAAATAATACACTTAGTTAAAAACATCTTATTGATATTCTTTACTTTTTTTTTTTGATTTGCATTGCATTTAATATTGAGGTCATCCAAAAGTAACGGAAAATAATCAGATTACATGACATATACAGGACTGTCTCAGAAAATTAGAATATTGTGATAAAGTTCTTTATTTTCTGTAATGCAATTTTTTTTAAAAATAAAAATGTCATACATTCTGGATTCATTACAAATCAACTGAAATATTGCAAGCCTTTTATTATTTTAATATTGCTGATTATGGCATACAGCTTAAGAAAACTCAAATATCCTATCTCTAAATATTAGAATATCATGAAAAAGTATACTAGTAGGGTGTTCAACGAATCACTTGAATCGTCTAATTAACTCGAAACACCTGCAAGGGTTTCCTGAGCCTTGAAAAATACTCAGCTTGGTTCAGTAAACTAAATCACAAGTATGGGGAAGACTGCTGATCTGACTGCTGTCCAGAGGACCGTCATTGACACCCTCCATCAGGAGGGTAAGACACAAAAATAAATTTCTCAAAGAGCAAGCTGTTCACAGAGTGCAGTTTCAAAGCACATCCACAAAAAGTCTGTTGGAAGGGGGACTTGTGGCAGGAAACGCTGCACAACCAAGAGAGATGACCGCAGCCTTAACAGCATTGTGAAGAAGAGTCGCTTCCAGAATTTGGGGGAGCTTCAAAGACAGTGGACTGAAGCTGGAGTCCAGGTATCAAAAGTCACTGTTCACAGACGTGTCGGGAAATGGGCTACAATAGCCGTATTCCCATGGTCAAGCCACTTCTGAACTCAAGACAACGGAAGAGGCGTCTGACTTGGGCTAAGGAAAAGAAGCACTGGACAGTTGCACAGTGGTCCAAAGTCCTCTTTTCAGACGAAAGCAAGTTTTGTATTTCATTTGGAAGTCAAGGCGCCAGAGTCTGGAGAAAGGCTGGAGAGGAGCAAAATCCAAGTTGCTTGAAATCCAGTGTGAAGTTCCCACAGTCAGCGATGGTTTATCACAATATTCTAATTTTCTGAGACAGTCCTGTATAGCTAACCGATGTATAAAGAAAAAGCAGATAAAATATGTTCAAACACGAACTGAAAGTAGGATAGCGGTGGAGAAGCGGCGAACAAACCAACCCAGCG
>NW_011362819.1:11305-15208 GCF_000735185.1 Notothenia coriiceps
AGCCAGTTGAGGTGGTTCGGGCACCTAGTAAGGATGCCACCTGGGCGCCTCCCTAGGGAGGTGTTCCAGGCACGTCCAGCTGGGAGGACACCGAGGGGTAGACCTAGGACCAGGTGGAGGGATTATATCTCTTCGCTGGCCTGGGAGCGCCTTGATCCCCCAGTCAGAGCTGGTTGATGTGGCCAGGGAAAGGAACGTTTGGGGCTCTCTGCTGGAACTGCTACTTCCGAGACCCGACCACGGATAAGCGGGAGAAGATGGATGGATGGATAGTCAGAAGATGTCATGCAGAATATCACTGCTCTCAGATCAAAAAGGTGGATTCATGTGCAGCCAAACGGGATTTATTCAATACTTCTACTCAAGAATGATATGATAATCTCCGCGCTACGGGTGCTCCGTGCATGCATGCAGTGACATGTAATATCCAAGGATTAGAGACTGTTGGATGCTGCTGTTTTGAGCATTGCAATATTTTCACTTTCATTATGTTATTTATTTATGATTATTTTTAGGATCAGCAAAGATTTGTTGTAAGTTTGTATAGGTGTTGCTACTATCTGCTTTTTTTTAGCGTGGTTCTACAGTCAGAGAGTTACAAGGGTCTGTAAATGCAATGAAAACAATTGGCCACAGCAAATCATTGATATACAGGTCGACTGCGAGGGAGTCTTTCAACCAGAAGGTTGTGGGTTCGACCCCAGCCCATGCAGTCAACATGTCGATGTGTCCTTGGGCAAGATACTTAACCCTGAGTTGCTCCCGATGGCATGGCCAACGGTGTGTGAATGTGTGTGAATGTTAGGTCCTAGAGTAAGATACACTGCTCTGTATGAATGGGGGTGAATGACATGTAGTATGTAAAGCGCTTTGAGGGATCGTAAAGACTGGATAAAGCGCTATATAAGTACATTACCATTTACCATTTATATTAAAAATGTAATTTTTACTTTTGAATACTTCATTACAAAGGATTTATTTAATAATTGAAGTGATATATGTGTACACAAAAATCATTAGTCAAAACAGGGCTACATTTGATTGAATTATAAAAGGTATATTTTGCAGATAAACCTATTAACCCCGCCCCCCAAAAAACGGCTCTTTTGAACGGCTCTCCAAAGGAACGGAGCCATAAGATCTGGCTCCCTTCAAAGAGCCATAATTCCCATCACTACCTGTCACACGTACTAGAGGGGACCCAGAATCAGACTCGGAATCAGCTGGTGAGCGTAACATTTGTTTATTAGAAAAGGAGAGCTGGGAGTGGAGGTTGGTTATGGCAGCAGTGGGAAACAGTTGTTCCAGGGTGGGTTGAGAGGCCTGGCTGGTCTTAAGGTTCATCCCAATTGATTATTTAGCCTCCTCCTTTCCCTCACTCGCGTCCCTTCCTTTCGTCTTACCTCCGTCCCCGTAAGACGCGAGCGAGACACACAAGGAAGAGACGCGAGGACAGAGGAGTCCTCAGGTATGAGTTGGGATGTCCTCGTTCACTCCAGCGTCACCATAAACAACGCCCTTTACTTCTTAGGCCTGTATTACGAAGCCGGATTTTCGCTTAGCGAGCTAACTTCAGGGAAAACTCTGGGTTTCCGGTCCTACGACGCCGGTTCTCTTCTTAGCGGGCTAGATCTCCATGGTAATTTATGCTGAACAGCTAGCCTGGTCCGGAGCAGGTTAGCACCGCCTGCTGACCAATCAGAGCTCAGTGTGCAGAGTTTAAAGCGATCAAGTCATATTACAGGATAAAGGAAATACAGAAAAACTGCCGTTGCAGGAAAGACGGCCGGCAAAAATCGACTGACTGTGTGAACGTGAAAATGAATTGAATATCACCTCCCATCTTCAGAGCAATCTGACTATTGTAACATTAGCGTTAAGAAAGCTTACTTAAATATCTGCCACAACATAAGTAACCGGATCAGAGTAACATTAAGTACAGTCCGCGGCACTGTGAGTGCAGACGTCTATGTGTGTCCCATTATCATTCATATCACATCACATCTACGTCTTCCGCGTAGTCTACACTGATGTATCCTCACTCTTGTCTCCTCTGGAAGCGTCCTCCCTCCTCTTTCCTCGGCTGCAGTCGAGAGAAAGAGAGAGAGAGACACACAGAAGAAACAAACACTTACAGGGGTTTCAGGGACGGGCAGGGACACTTCCATGTTTCTCTGGTCATTTACCATATCCATAATAAATATAGCATTTTAAGTCAAAGGGGTGATGAAGGCAAGATGACTTGTAGAGGGATGTTGTGGGCCTAAATTAGTTTGTAGTGTAGTTTCCAGCATTGTGAACCCTGAAATGTTGAGTGCCCCAAAGTTTTATGTTATAAATGTATAGTACGGGTCCCCAGATGTAGCAACTGTTGGATACTAACCTGCATATGTTGGGTCATTTGAACAATTAGCATAAATTACTTTAATGAAAATGAATGGCATTATAGCCTATGTAAACAATAGTAAAAAAATGGCTTGGCTGATTTGGACAATCTTTGAGTGATTTTGGAGGTTATTGATGATGCTGAATCAATTTCTGAGCATAACAGTTTTAACCTGAAAGTGGCCATATTTGTACTCTTGTGGACTGATTTTGACTACCATCTCTAGTGTTGCCACCATTGGATATAGAGAGCACGAGATGACAATTATTTTCTCTACTGTGGACAATTTGTACTTAAACAAATAGGCAATCTGTCCAATCCAACTGATCCAGAGCCAGAAATGGATTCAGCATCCTCAATAAGCCCCAAAATCACAAAGAAATGGTCTGTTTTCCACATAGGCTACAATGGTAATTCATGCTAATAAACACAACTTATTCTAATTGTGCAAATTGCCCAACATATGCAGGCAAGCAAAACCGGCAGTTTCTTTGTGCTGGAGACCTGTACTATACATTCTAACATAAAACTTTGGGGTACTCAACATTTCGGGTTCACAATAAGTGAGTCTAGGATCTGGCATATAGACTATTGTGGGATTTTCAACATAAATAAAGTTATCTTCTCCGTCAGGTCTCTCCTGGAAGGCTCCGACACCATCTCCATCGACACGGCCATGGTGTCCTCACAGGAATTCGGCTGCCTGCTGGACATGGTCTACACTGGCAAGCTGCCTCTGGGCAAACACAACGTGAGCCGCATCGTGGCGGCCGCTGACAGCTTGCAGATGTTCGACGTGGCTGTCGGCTTCAAAAACATCCTCACTAGTCTGGTAAACCAGCAAACTCCGGTCCATTCTACACACACCCCCAGTCTCCCGGTGATAAACCAAGTCCAGAGCATGAATACTGATGGTTCTGCTTCACCCAGCAAGGAGGACACGACTTCAGACAAGACGGAGAGAGAGAGTGAGAGTGAAGCTGCAGAGGAGCCGGCGTGTAAAAGAAGCTGTGTGCAGAACTCAGGTCCGTGTACGGCATGAATATACTGAGATACTTATTCATAATATCATATCAGTCCAATACAACTACTGTCAGAGCCATTTTACTTTAAAGGTGACCTATCATGCAAAATGCACTTTTGTACGTCTTGTATACATGAATATGTGTCCCCGGTGTTCCAGGGAACTCACCAAGTGTCAGAAAACACAACCCTCTCTATTTTCCTCCATACCCAAATCTCTTAAAAAGGTGCTGCAACGGATCTGATACAGACTGATCCAGATTTGAACACTTCTGTGACGTCACAGAAGTGGCGCTACCGCTATTGGGCCAACTCCACCAATCAGGAGGAGACAGCCACGGACATTGCCGTTCGAAAGCGCTGGAGACGCTTTAGTACATATGCCAGGCCTGTAGATGGTGCTGTTCTCACAGAATCAGCCCATGAAAAGACAGTGTTAAATTGAGCGAAATGAGGAATGGCTAAAATGCATGATCTGTTTGATATTTTGAAAA
>NW_011362820.1:0-7076 GCF_000735185.1 Notothenia coriiceps
CACGGTGAAACTCCAGCGGTTAGGGTGAGAATATTCGCATCACGTCCGTTGTGAACGCAGCATAATGCAGTTCAGAAACCACTGTTCTGACGCTTTTAAAGAAACTTCGAGATTTTAACAGTATCAGGGGCACACAGGCCATGGTGGCCGTAGGACGTACAATTATTTTCGGGGGTTCACGGCCAGACGTGGCCGACGTGAAAATCCTACCCTGGTGCACTCGCAGCACTCACATTCTATGACTGAGTGACTCTCTGTATCACGATAGATATGATATCTCTGAAAAGGCATATCGTGGGGACCTAATATCGTCTCGACGATATACATCGTCATATCGCCCACCCCTAACGTCATCCCAAAAGTTGTCTCCTTTTTAGGAACCAATTTATTTTGGGGATGCCTATCATGGATGTTTTTAAGCCGATACAATAACCATTCATTTCCCTTTTTTCCACAAAGAAGTTAATCACTTATACTTAAAACTTAATTTGTTGATGGAAAGCTGTTATTTTGAATGCATGGGTGTGAAGTAGGTATTTACTGTGGCTGTCATAGAATATAAAGCCTATTAAATGCCTTTTATGCACTGACATAATGCTCAAATCATAACTTAAACACTTGTCTGTGTGTTTAGGTCCATCCAGCTGCAGCTGAACATTGGTGTGGAGCAGATCAGGGTGGTGCACAGAGATGGACGGGTGGTCACTCTGTCGCACCAGGAGCAGGAGCTGCAAGACTTCCTGCTCTCACAGGTGTGTCTGTGTGTGTGGACCCTGAGGTACACATAGTCTGATTGTTACCTGGTACTAGTAATAATCAGTTGTGGAATGTAACTGTAACTACTCCAGTGCATAGTACATAAGTAAATGAGAAATGTTTAACTTCCGTCTATTTTGCTGGAGCACAGAGCCTCCCACTCCTTTGCTAAAGTCGGTTTTCAGGTCATCTGGCTCGATTTTGTTCGAGCGACAGATCTGGCAACATGGGCGGAAGTTAAACATTTGTATATGTGTTTATTTCAATATACATCCCATTCTAATGATTCACAGCGTGTTGAAAATCCGTTTAGGATAAATTCAAGGTACAGTAACTACGTGTTTTATGCAAGCTTATATATCTTCTCCACACCTCAGAGGGAAATATTGTACTCTTTACTCCACTACATTTATCTGACAGCTTTAGTTACTTTTCAGAAAGCATGACTAGTGGAAACCTTATATCAGAAAATATGGTGATTTTCAACTTGAAAGTCTTTATTTCTTTTTTGTGAATTATCCCCTTAATTATCTATAGCTAAATACACTATTTAAAAAGCCTCTTGGATTAGCTGATAAATACATCATTACAAAGCTCTAAATAGGGCTGTTTGACTTTTAGAGATATTGTAAAATTGAGTTCTCCCAGGACAACAGTGCTATATAGTGTATAAAAGAATGAAAAGGAGCACAACCTTAAATCTCTAGAACAGAATGCTACACACACATGAATGCAGCAGTAATGTCGTTGTCCCCAGATGTCTCAGCATCAGGTGCATGCAGTGCAGCAGCTGGCCAAAGTGATGGGCTGGCAGGTCCTCAGCTTCAGTAACCACGTGGGCCTGGGCCCGGTGGAGAGCATCGGGAACGCCTCGGCTGTCACCGTCGCCTCTCCCAACGGAGAGTACGCCATCTCAGGTGAGACAAGTAGCGCTGCCCCCGACTAAAAATGTTTCTAGTTAACCAATTGTCGGCGATTCAGGCGATTAGTCGACTAATCATCGCATTTATATTATGATTATTGATATTATTTATACATTTTGTCTCCAAAAATGATCTCAGTTTCAAAGGCATGGTACGTTGTGCTTCTCATAAAATATAAAATAAAACTGTAGTAATGAACCTTAGCGGGATAAACGGCAGAAGCTCCGATAAGGATTCTTAATATGTCGGAACAAGCAGCGAGGACACACACACACTGAGCATTTACTCCAAAAATACCTCCGCACATTACGCCCTCATCATGAAATGAAAGACTTAATTTATTGGGTTCTGAGGTCATAATGATTATATATTATAGGTCTATATCAGGGGTCGGCAACCCGCGGCCCTTTAAGCCCTCTGCTCTGGCTCCCTTGAGCTTAGACAAAAATAAGAAGGAAATAAAATAAAAGTATTTGTAGGACTATTTATATTTTGTTGCACGGTTGAAAATGTTTCGTATTTTGAGGTGATACTGTGACACATAAATAAAAAAAAAAACGGTTTTAATTAGGTCAACTAAAATATGCGTCACATCCTGCTACGGTCCCGCGCGAGCGCCTTTTCTTGGAGGCGCTCGCGCGGGGACCCCCGGCTCGATGAGCGAACTATGGATAAATCAAAGAAAAGTACCGGAGGAACACAGGATTTAATTCTGCGTGGACAGAGTTATCTGTTTTCACAGCAAACGATGCTGGTTTACCGGTATGTTTGATATGTAGAGAGAAGTTGTCAACGGTGCTGCAGCCTTTACATATCAAGGAACAACAAGGGAGAGGAAGACAGCTGACGATCTTCAGTCATAATTCAATGGGGTATGTAATTTATTTCAGAAAACACTTTTTGTTATATTCCATGGAATGCTCCTAACGTCCCGATAGCAATGAATATATTAAATGCTTTGACAATAAATACATACAAAAATTAATCTCTGGAAGCCGTAGCGCTGTAAAAAGCACGACCAATCATTTTAGCCGGCCCGGCTAAAATAACTGGATGGCCTACCTGCCTGTCAGCCTTCCATCTGTGCACAAACTTATCTCGTGTGTCTGAAGGAAGAGGCTACTATTTTTTCCGGTTGTGTATTTTCAAATTCCAGCGCACTCGAGCTGGTTTCTCCATTCTTACCTACCCTACCTTTAACTCTTTTTAGGGTGCAGCTATATGTTTTATTTATTTCAAAGTGGGCACATTTTAATAATATTTTTTTTCCTTCAAATGTGTATATTTTAAAGTAGGCCTGTGTATTATTTGTAATTCTCCTTATAGGAGTTCTTTGTTTCTTATTAGAGGTTAACAGTTTTATATAATGTAATAAATAGCCTAATAAATGCAAAAAAAACTGTAGTTTTTGTCTGATATAACAATAAATACAACTTTATTAGCTATCAAGCTATGAAATATGTTTTGCGGCTCCAGACAAAAAATGATTTGGGAAAAAGGAGCAAAATGGCTCTTTTGGTCAAAAAGGTTACAGACCCCTGGTCTATATGTTGATACAAAGCTTGGCTACTGCCTGACTCACTGCTGCTGGTTTTCCTCAGTCTCAGAAAGTAACACTCGGGGATAATGAAGCTCTGATGGCAGGATATGGAGGAGACTTTTTTTCCTGTCACCTTGTGGAGGTCGCCCTTTACGCGCTCAGAGAGATCCCACACTTTGTATCCTGACTGACAGTTACCTTAGGGACCAGGCACGGCTCTGAATGAAGGGTGAGGGGTTTTCTGGCCGGTTAACGTTTAGTCGACTAATTGGGGGCAGCCCTAGAGAAGAGTGTTGTAAACATCCACATAGGAAGTTAACCTCTCTTTCTGAATAAATGATAATCTGATTTGTTTAAATCATCTTACAGGTAAAGCTTTGATAACTTGCCAGAGATCAAGCTTAACTAACTAGCTTGATGGCTTAATAATGTTGACTTATCAGTTTTATTGGATTTCCATATTGGTATCTCTGAACCAAACAACAAGATAGTCATTTTCAAAACTCAAATGTGCTGTCATTAAACAGTCACAGGGGAAGAAATGCATGAGAATTAAACAAATATATGTAAGTCACAATTAGCCGTAATTGACCAGAATTCAAAGCAGCAGAGATGAGACCTGTTGCAGTTTGAACAAAAAGGCTTACACACTTTTCCTTTTTCCTGAGCAGGTGAAGCAACTCATGCATTGCTCTTGCTTAATGCAACTAGGCCACACCCAGTCTCAGCTCTTAAATCACATGAGACCAGACTGACGGGTTGAAACAAGTCGAAGGATCATTGAGAGAAAATCACATCACCTCACCTCAAAAGAACTTACGAAGGGTTGTTATCTATAACAGTATCCCAGGACAGTGATACTGAATGTTCTCATTATCTCACATTACCACCAAGTATGCCAGTATTAACATATGTGTATCTGTTTTCCATTCAGTGCGTAACGGCCCAGAGAGCGGGTGCAAAGTTTTGGTCCAGTTCCCCCGCAGCCAGACTAAAGAGCTGCCCAAGAGCGACGTCATCCAGGACCCCAAGTGGAGCCACCTCCGAGGGCCCAGCAAGGAGGTCCACTGGAGCAAGATGGAGGGCCGCAACTTTGTGTACAAGATGGAGCTCCTCATGGCGGCACTGACCCCCTGCCCCTAGATACTGTCACACTCTTCATAGACTTGTACACTCCCTTACACTTTTTTTTTACCCAATCCTTGGACTTTCAATACTGCCATTGTTTCCTTTTCACCTAGTTTCTGCTGCCCTCTCGGTTTCAGTTAACGTGAGGTGTGCGTCACACTATTTCATACAAAATAAAAGGTTAAGTCTGTCCATGTGTTTGTGTTGATTTGTCAAAATATCATAAGAATGAAGCTATGAATTAGATGTGATTTAAAGAGGTATGGTTAACTTAGTTCACTGTGAGGAATGTGTTTGTGGTCCTTATCTTTACAGTATCAATAATCTAATATGAGCAACAGCATTTTGGAGAAAAATACTTTTTACTCCCTTTCATCAGATGTATTATCTATTAAATATTTTCTTTATTTTTTAGGTCTGATACCTGGTTTGTATGATTGTGTGAAAAAGCCACGATGAAAAGAAAACCACACAATTCACTTGTTTAGACAATAAATACAGTATGTATTGTTTTCCAATATTATGAGGGATATATTTACATTCATCCAGTGTTATCAGCTGTAAAGCATGTGCATTCAATACAAATGTAAACATGGTACACAGTTTTCATAATTAAACTGCCTTCCTCTGTGTAAGTAAGGTGTTCAACAGAAAAAAATAAGATACATTTTATTTACATCTTACTTTAAAAATAACTCTTGTGTTAAGTGAACAGTGTGTAGTTTCCTCCGGCGGTGCACAGACGTCCATCAAAGAGGCTGCAGCTCTGTCGCATCATTTTCTGCATGAAAGGACAAACAACTTAACACTTCATACAGAACAGCG
The DNA here is from genome assembly GCF_000735185.1 of Notothenia coriiceps. NCBI lineage: Eukaryota > Metazoa > Chordata > Actinopteri > Perciformes > Nototheniidae > Notothenia > Notothenia coriiceps. Next base: position 5,173 of record NW_011362820.1, read on the forward strand.
CTATATTAGACCTTTGTCACTTTAACACACCCACACTTAGACACAATACATCACTTTCACCCACACTCACGCCAATCAAGCCATATTCATCCCTTTCACACACTGAGGCAGCAGAATGTAAACTCAACTCATAATCTATATAGAATCAAGATCCAGCCAAAGGATCCAGCATATATCTCGGTTTAAAAATAATTGAAGTTCTTCTTACAGTTAGAGAAAATGAGGTTCACACTCAAAAGCTCCTCTCAAACCTTTATTAGAACATGGAAACCCTTTCTGGACTTTATGACTCCTTAGAGCAGGGTTGTCAAACTCAAGGCTGGGGGCCAAATCCGGCCCGCAACTTCATTTTATGTGGCCCCACAAGAATTTACAAAGAATATAATACGTTTATTATACAGTTCCATGCCACTTTACAGAATCAGGTTGCCCATAAACTACATGTCCCACAATGTATCTCGTTTTGTGACATGCGCACTGAAGAGACTTGCAATTATTTGCCCTGGGTTGCGTTCCGATAATCCAAAAATCAGCTCCTAAATTCTAACCCTATCTCCTATTCCTTGACCTCTGAGTGAAACGTCACGGGGTTAAGGGATAGTGGATAGGAGAATTCAAAAGGACTTAGGAGAAGCGACTGCGGTACTTTAGAGAATCCGAATGCATTTTCACTATCCGACGTTTTTATGACGCGCAAGCGGACGTCATTTTGTGCGTCTGCTGCTGTGGGGAAACTATGGAAACTACAGTTTTCTCTACAGCGGACTACAACATGGATGTTTAATAAGAACGACGGACTCATCTGAGACTCTGTATGCACCGTGCTCTGATGCTGTTACTTTGCTTTATGAACGTGGACAACAGAGAAACATATTCTTCATGACCAAAGTTGGAATTGAAATAAAAAATGAAAGTGAAACTTATGCTCGTCACCCTCTCCCTCCGGTCCACATTAATACAAATGATCCCAATAGCCTACGTATGATTGTATGAACTATGAAAATATCTTAAAATCAATACAAATGTATTTATTATAAACGTTAGTCCTTAACATCTATCACTGTGTACATCACCATTCAAACATCTTTTAAAAGTTGAACAAACCCCACACAGCTCAGTAAAGACTGTGAAATGTTGACTTTATTTGATCATTTCAATAAAAACTAACGTTCATATTTCTCTTTTTGATTATAATACTGATGAACGTTCAAAACAAAGCACTTTGGCAACTTACCACATACGTTTTAAAATGCTTAATAAGCACCGTAACTTTCATGATATAATTTCTCCGTCATAATCGTTTGTTTCCGTGAACGGCCGACTGTTGTGTGACGGCAAATGCTGCGGCTGCAAGGCATTGTGGGGCAGCATTTTCTCCTCTCCTTTCGGTAAGGGAGGTCCAGTGGTTCCTAAGCTAAAGGAGGTTATAAAGGAAGTTTGAAACCTCCTTTCCTTTCATTCTAGAGAATTCGAACGGCACTTATCATGGCTGCCACTGAGGGACTTCCGGGTCATTTCACTCGGTTAGGAAGGTTCCTAAGCTAAGTGGACTATTGCGTTGGACATCATTCACTTACATTACGGCGCGTCGATTAGTTCCAGAGGTAAGTTGCTGAAATATCGAACTCTTTTGAATTGTCAAATAAATATGTGATAAATATTTCATTTAATATTTAATTGAATTTTGGGATATACTAACATTTCATTATGTGACATGTTGACTGTACTTAGTTTTTTTTTGTAGTGTTCTGTGTTAACTCATCTGTACTGTACAACTAGCCTAGCGCTACTTTTTAATGCTTGATGGCATGCTAGGATAGATTCCTTTGTATTGTAATATACACACTAGTTTAATGATTGTTCTTCAAAGGTATTATTCAGTCTTAAAAAAAGAATAGCCTACT
>NW_011362820.1:10751-17376 GCF_000735185.1 Notothenia coriiceps
TTGGGTGTCGTCAGCGTAGCAGTGGTATGAAAAACCATGCGGGCTAATGACTGATCCGAGCGAGTTTGTGTACAAGGAGAAGAGGAGGGGACCAAGAACAGAGCCCTGAGGGACCCCTGTAGTTGATTGACAAGGGTCGGACTCGGACCCTCTCCAAGTGACCCTGTAGGTGCGGTCTTTGAGGTATGACGTGAGGAGGGAAAGTGCAGAGCCTGAAACTCCAAGTTCTTGGAGAGTGCGAAGGAGGATCTGATGGTTCACCGTGTCGAATGCAGCAGACAGATCCAGAAGGATGATGACAGAGGAGAGGGAGGCTGCTTTAGCCGTGTGCAGTTCCTCAGAGACAGCAAGGAGAGCAGTTTCTGTGGAGTGACCTGCCTTGAAACCAGACTGGTGCGGATCCAGAAGGTTGTTCTGATGGAGATAACAGGAGAGTTGTTTAAAGACAGCGCGTTCAAGTGTTTTAGACAGGAACGGGAGGAGAGAGACAGGCCTGTAGTTTATAACATCAAACGGGTTGAGAGTGGGTTTCTTTAGGAGAGGGTTTACTCTTGCCTCCTTGAGACTGTTTGGAAAGTGACCAGAAGTTAGAGAAGTGTTGATGAAATGGATGAGAAACGGCAGAATAGAGGTCTGAAGGAGGTTTGAGGGGATAGGGTCCAGAGGACAGGTGGTAGGGCGGGCAGAGGTAATGAGGGTAAGAACCTCACTTGGAGAGAGAGGGGAGAAGGAGGTCAGTGTGTGGGTGGTCAGTGTGTGGGTGAAGGGAGGGTCTGGTGACCCAGCGGTGAGTAAAGGTGAGTCAGAAAAAGAAGAGCGAATATCATCAACCTTTTTTTCAAAGTGGTTAACAAAGTCGCTTGGAAATGCGCCATAATACTCCCAGCCTTGTTTGGGAAACCTGGGCTATTGAGCAAGACCCAATACCAGTCAGACTTCCTGAGACAGAGCTGTTACTTCACGCTTCAATTAAGATCCTCAGTGCTTAGGAATCAGTTTGCTGGATATATTGTGTTGTTCATGTTCGTGTTGTCTGGATTCAAGTCTGACTAGCTGTTGCTTATATTGGCCAGCAGATAAGGGCGGATTATGGGCCCCCATAAACAGACAAAGGCCCCACCATGTCCCCCACATAGAAACAAAAATACTTATTATTAAAATAATAATTTACATTTTTTCATATTTTTCTTCCCATTTTGTGTCTCTTTGTGGTAATTTTGCCCCTTTTTATAGTCGCTGTAAGTGTGTGAATTGTGGTCACTTTGAGTCCGCACACGTGCCACAGGGTAAAAGTACAGAACTTTTTTTTCTTAGATTTGGCAGGAGCCCAAATCCACTCACCATTCACCTTCAGGACAAAGCCAGTGTCCTTGCTGCTTCCTGCTGTTTCTGTGACAGTGACCACGTAGTACCCCGCGTCCTGCAGCCGCAGGTCCGACAGCCCCATGGAGCCGTTGTTGAAGGCCTGCACTCTGCCGCTGTAGTCCTCCGTGATGTTGGTGTACCCCCCCGGCTGCCAGGTCCCTATGGTGCGGCTCACCGCTCCTGACATAAAGGTCCATTGTATGGTGGGGGTCCCGTCGCAGGAAACATCCAGTGAGAAAAACACATCCTCCTGCACTGAGCGGGTCAGGCTCCTCTGGGGAGAGTGAATGGAGATGGCTCCAGCTTCCAAAGAAAAATAGGGTGAGGGAAAGTAAAGATATACATATTAAATGTAAAATGCGTTGTGTGGATGAAAAGTAAATAGACATATTAATTGGAATAAACACAAAGGTTCATAGGAGTGTGACAGACAGATACAATTTAAAAAAATCAAAGTACAAAGGTATTGGTATCAAAATATACTTAAAAATCCCAAACAATTACTTATTTTGCACAATGGATTATTTCAGAACAGTTTATATGACATTGAATTATATAAGATTATAATTATTGATACATTCCTATTATTATTATTATTATTATTATTGAAAGTCACTGATATTTTCAAATAAACAAATGTAGTGAAATAAAAAGTTGAATATTTCTTTTTGAGATGAAGTAAAGTAGCATGGAAAGAAAATACTCAAGAAAGTACTTCAAAATGGTGCTTGAGTAAAGAACTTAAGGAAGTGCCTAAATACATTCCACCACTGGGTAGGACAGTAATTACTGACAAACATTTCAGTGTACGACACAATGCAATATGCTCATACAAATGAAATTTTTAGCCTCATAGCTTCTCGTGACACATCTAGTCAGGGTTCCAGGCCAACCCTGTGACTCACTCATTTACACACACAAACGTGCTCTTCTTTCTGAAGGAAACTTGTCAAACAAGCTGAGAAATACTGATTTGAATGTAGCCAGCAGTGTTGGTGATCAAATATTTCCTCACAGTTTCAGCGGGGATCTGGTTCTGCTGATGTGTTTGCTCAATGAGGCACAGGTAAAGAATTCCACCTGAGAAAACCAATCCTGACTAACAAAATGGTGTGGCTGCCCTTTTTTCATTATCACACTTAAAATAATCATTAACCAATACACTTCAATTATGACGATACTTAAAGGTTTTCCATGTTTGTATGGATTTAAAAAATGTGATTTAGAAAAGATGTGTATTTGTTTGTTTTTGTTTTTTAGCAGAGATACTTCAGTCTGTGCAGCTTGACTTGTATTTGTATTGACATCATACTGCTCTCCTCTCATTTGTCATACTGTCTTTGGGCTCCAGGGTTTCCTCTCATGCTCTGGGAACTTGGATGTGGACCAGGGCAGTCTGATGCTTAAAGGAAACGTCCACAGAGACACATGACTGTGCTATTTCTATCTACTCAGCTACTACTATGCAAACTAAGACAAAGAGATTGAGAAAATGAACAGCCTCCTGCAGGCTCTTATTTCAGTTCCTTTGTGAGGGCTGGACCTTATCTTATGTTTTAACCCTGAGCAAATATAGGATTGCCATATAGGCAGGATCTCAAACCAGAGGGGTAGAGTAACTGAATATATCCGCTCAAGTATCGTATTTAATTTTAAAGTAAATGTACTTTTGAGTATTTTTATTTACATGCCCCTTTCTACTTCCACTCCACTACATTTCAAAAGGAAATGTTTTACTTGTTTCTTTCCCTACATTAATACAAAGTTTTTATTTACTTTATAAATTAAGATTTTTACAAAAAACAAATAGTGTTTAATAAGTGTTTGACTATACAAGCAACTTTTCTGATAATCGCTTACAAGTTATATTTCTTTTAACAATGTTGTATCATTCATAATGTTGAGGTTCAGACTGTTGGTTGGACTAACATTGGGTAGATGTCACTTCTGGATCATGTTAACTGTGAAGGTATTTCACTACTTTTACTGTTTTTACAAAACAATCATTAGGTGAATAATGGAGCAAATAATATTTGGATTAATCCCAAATTAAAAGAATCAGTAGTTAATAGTTCCAAATGAACTCCATCATCACCTTTAAGTACATTTTCATAATATACTAAAATACTTTTACTCGGTTTGATTTTGCAATGCAGGACTCTTACTTGTTGTGGAGTGTTTCCAGTGTGTTGTTGGTACTTTTACTGAAGTAAAGGACATGAGTACTTCTCCCACAACTTAAAACATGTGTTGGAAGGCTTACCTAGGTGACACATATATAATGTGATGCTGAGAAACACAGCAACATCTTGTACATCCAAGAGCCTGAAATGCCACATTAGAATCCCAGACCCATCGGTCGAACCGCAGGCAAAGAATCTCCTCCGGGTTATTTCACATTCTGAAGTATTCTCCTCTCTGTGTTTCTCCTTCCAAGACAGCCTCTCCTCGATCCCAGGGTGTCTTATTCCAAAGCTCTTTGTACAGGTGAATCTTTGAATGACTTCTGCCTTGATTTTGAGAGAAGTGAATTGTTTTTGGTCCCAGAAGTGCTGGAGTTTCCCTCCTGGCTCAGGACTGAGCTGGGTTTCTCTTCATACCTGCGCAAGTTAGTGCCAGCAGGCCCACACCTATCAGACAGGTTCAGCCAGAGATTACTGAGCAAACACGCTCTGTGAACTCACACACACACACACACACACACACACACACACACACACATCACACACACAGTCAAAAACACAATATAGCCTTCTCAATTTACTAGGCTATATCAGCACCAGCACCCCGCCCAACAAACACTCACCTGTACATGCAGACACACTTTCACAAAATGAAACCAGGATATGGGTTGAATCACAAGGAATTCATGTTGTTAGCGACACTCCTGGTAAAACATGTTAAACAGGAAGTGTATGTACGTATGCACCAAGAGACACAAACAAACACACTGCAGGGAAGTGCCATCATCAGTGTTGGAGGCATGAACAAGCTGCTTGATTCTGGGCCTGTGTGTGTTGACATTTCCATTGTATTTAAGGCGAGACACAGGCATGAGCACCCATCATTTACTTAATTAACAAATCTTCTTTCAGACTGGTAAAAAAATAAACATTCAAAATACACAAGTAGCTTTTTATTATACTAAACTTTCTCTGTAGATTTCTCCTTCATCTGCCAACCATAATGCCTTGTTTAAATATGTAACAATATTTTCAGAATTTTTTTGAAACAAAATATAATGTTCCTAATGTAATTAATCTACATAAGTGCTGTGGATCTGTTAAATATTTGACCAAATTCTATTTTCTTAAAAGGATTTCTTTGTTGTGATCCAGAAGTCCCCACTTCTGTATAACTTATATACTGTACAACAAACTTTCCAGTTTCATTCCTGTCTTTATTTTTGAAGGTTTGTAGGGTTTTTTCGTTCAGTATCATGGAGTGATACAAAGGGAAACCTTTGACTCTGATATTTCATACAAATGAAACAAGAAATGAAAACCTGCTCTGTCCATCCAATGTTACACTCCAGGATGTTTATGCAAATTAGCACATAAAATAATCTGTGTATTCAAACATAAAAGATCACAAAAGCTGTTATACAAAAATAATTGTGTTGATGTAAGTAATCAATTGGTGAGGATTAATTTTGAAATCGATTAACTCACTTGTTGATACCCTCTCTAAATGATTCAGATCTTATTTACAGACATTTAGAAATCAGAGAAATTAGTTGTAAATACTTATCTAAAAAAAATTATAATAATGTTTTGTAATCATTTCCACTGTCAAAAGTATAATTGTGTTTTCAATTTAGCTGAACAAAGTAATACAACTAAATTATTTAGCTCTATAACTACATTTATGAAGATCCAAGGGTTGATAGTTATAAAATAAAACAGTGTAAGAATACAAGCCTTCTCTCTGATGGAGGAATGATGTTTGTTGACTTGGATTTCAATTGAGGAACAATACCACAGTTTGAAATGTTTTACTAAATACAACCTGTATTAAACGTTTGATTTTGAGTTGTATTTAGTAGTATTAAATGTATTATGATGTTTTACCTAAAAAGTAGCACTAATCTTTTCTACTCTGTTACAAGCAAAAGTCCTGCATTCAACATATTACTAATACTAAGCATACACAAGTATGTTCATATCGGCCTGCTGAAGGTGAAATGTATGTATACAGTATTTTGACTGAATTATAATTTGTGATGAATTACACTTAAATCACTTAATGTTAACTACAGTGTAACTTTGGTTAATTAATCAACCTAGCGCAAAAAACTACGCTAGGTTGCGTTCAAGTTTGCGTCCATGTGCACACGGTCGAGCGTTCCTCCTGCTGTTTGTCTCAGTATAACATCGCAGTCAGAAACATTTTTCAGTAAGTTGACTTTGACTTATCAATTCAACATGACTCGCTTTCATTATTTATATAATAATTATTGAGAAGCTAAATTGTTGTAGGCTATTATCTCAAGCTAACTCCTGGCTAGCATATGTGGTTGCCTGATAACTTCAGTCAGGACTATGTAAACCACTCAGGGAAGTTAATAGCACAAGCAATAGTCGCGTTCACACCGCAGTACTTTTCCCACTTTAGTTCCGCGATAGTTCCGAAATGTCACGTTCACGGGAGACGAGAAACTGCGACACCGTTGGCAGAAGGAAGAATGGAGAGAAATATGTGGAAATAATACCATAAATAAAATGTTACCTCTCATTTATCACATAAGAATTCATTTTCAAACATTGATTAAAGCCACCTTAAAATGATTAAACAAACGCCTGTTTGCGACTCCTCAGTGCACACAAAAACATAACTTGGAGAAATAAATAAATTCAGATATGTTATTTAAAACCACCTCGAATATGTTGTGTTAATGTTATGAAATGTTTTCTTATCACTGCCAATTTGCATTTCTATAGGTTGTAGATACGAGCATGGTTTTATATACTATCACGTTTAATCGTGTTTTATGCCGTTTGCCAAGACTTGATAAGTCGCTCGTAAAACACAGGAGGTATGGAAACTAAGAACACCATATGTGGTAAATTGTACAGCTAATACAACACAACACATTAGTTGTATTTCCTTTAACTGGTGGATTATGGATATAGAGTTGCTGATCGAAAGCTGGAACACAAACCACCAAATACAAAAAAATAATTCAGATCCAGTCGTCATGACTCCACTCCGGAGGGATTCCCCGATAATTTCTTACAGTTTCTCATCAAGGGGGTGTCTC
>NW_011362821.1:0-2091 GCF_000735185.1 Notothenia coriiceps
ACTTTGTGATGTGCCTGGTAAAAAAAATAACCTGAATATTTGACTTCTAAAGCAAACAAATGTAATGCTACAACTGTGCACTTTTTTCTCAGATTCTGTTAAATTAATACTAATTTGTTGTGTTTTTATGCACTTTTTGACCTACCTTTGTTAGATGAACAATGAATAAAAATTGCATCTTTTTCATCGCAGTAATATGGGTTGGTTTAAAATGTGTCACTACCCGCTTTTTACAGGCCGCTGAATTTCTGGCCCAGCTGAATTTTGTAGTTATAAAATCTGGCCCAACTGAATGTGTAGTTGAATAGCCCTGCCTTATGGGGACAAATTGGAGGTCCCCATGAGGGGAATCATTAATTTTAGGATGAAGACTTGGTTAGGTTTAGGATTAGGGTAAGGGTAATGGTAAGGTTAAGGGTAAGGGTTAGGGTTAGGCATGTGTTGGTTATGGTTAAGGTTAGGATAAGTCTCCAGGAAATGCATGTAAGTCAATGTAATGTCCCCTGAAGTGATGTAGACATGTTGTGTGTGTGTGTGTGTGTGTGTGTGTGTGTGTGTGTGTGTGTGTGTGTGTGTGTGCGTGTGTGTGCGTGTGAGCGTTAACCCCAGCTGTATTATGGCTAGCAAAAACTCCCAGAATGTCACATAAAACAAATAACCTTCACACGCCTACCATCCCCCTGCATAAAGAGATGGAAAAAAAAGTTTTGCTCTCACGAATATGCAAATATATCACAGAGGAGTCCGCGCTTGTTTGAAGAAGTGCCGTTTTTGTTTCCAGCAATTACTAGTACAAACAACTCTCTTTCTCTCTCCACTACTTTGTCCTCACCCTCCCTGCATGGATTAAGATAGAAATTGAAGGAATTCATATTGTAATGATATATAGTCAGATGGATGTATTTTGAACAATTTAAAGAATGAAATAGTCAGTTTCAGAATTGTTTGCCCATCCAAATATGATCTCATTTAAAGTTTTTCAGTAAAGAAACAGGTTTGTTTTTCTTTCCAGGTGAAGCCAAAATGGCCAGACTCTCGAGTACCAAAAAAATCACTATCTGGGCAAATAGAGTATGAGCAGCTGTGTTTTTTTGAAGCCCCGCCTATATCTGCTGCATCATGGGCAGCAGTAACGCGTATTTGTATGTTCCTACTGGGATTAATTATACAAATAATTTAATATACTGTATATACACTGATTTACAGGGGTCTCTCTTGCCAATGGAAGTCAATGGGAACAAATATTTGAAATGATAACGTGGAAAGACACGGAAGTTAAAGTACAACCATTTAGCCTATTCGAAGATTTGCTTCAATGCCCGGCTGACTTCCTGGGGGTTGGGCTAACCCAGCAATAGAACTGATGGTTCCATCCTGGTTCAAGCTGTTGCACTTGAGGGGTGAACAGCAAGACAAAGCTCAGGATTTTGTTAAGATGAGAAGAGACAGACTATCTGCCTCAATGATGCTCGGTGCTTAAAGGGGATGGACCATGTTTCCCTGATGTCTCATTTTACAATGTTTAAGATGCTGGCCATATTATCTGCCCAAATAATTCCCAAGTATGTTGCTGACTAGTTACAGTTTAAACCCACTGATAAACCAGGACTGCAAAGACAGTACATTGGTCAAATCATTGAATATAATAAAGTGGGCCAGAACGGATCTTTGTGTTTCATCTGAATGCACCACGCCAAAAACATTCAGATCCTCAGTGGTGTTGTTTGTGATCTTGGCCCTATCCGTCAAAAATACAATCCAAACTTCATTTCCCAGTTAAGACACCTCAGTCTTCATATGTTGATAAACAGCAGCGAGGTGAGGGGGTGAGGGGATGTGTCCTGTCATATTTTATGAGGAGCTGAGAGAAGAGGGCATCTGTCCGCCCTGCACAGGCTTCTCCTCAAATATTAATAATGATAACGAGCAAAGGGCTGACCAGGGCCCGGGGCCCACAGCTTATTAGAATAACCCCTGCAACTCCACGTCTCACACACACACACACACACACACACACACACACACACACACACACACACACACACACACACACACACACACACACTCTCTATCTCACACGGACACACACTG
>NW_011362822.1:0-3062 GCF_000735185.1 Notothenia coriiceps
CTTTGTGCAAAAATGCTGTATTGGTCATTTGCTTGTTGCCAAAACAGTCCAGCATTTGGGATTTCACATATATTAACAATGGAGTAAGCCTTTTGTATTTACCTACTGCTTAATGTGGACTGACTGTAGGTAGAGTAAAGATGTACTTCATGGCACAAATAGGACACCATACACCCACAGCTTTTAAATAAAACACCAGCTCACAACCCACTCAACATGTAGCACCTGGTAGGCTTGAATTATTCACAAAGTCACTGTCAGGATGGGTCGAAGGTCACGTCACTCGGCACACTCTGGTGTCAGAGAGTGGGCGGGAGCAGAGGTGTCGACTGGAGGACAGGAAGCAGCTGCTCATCGGCTGATCGTCCTGCTGTCAGTGAGCAGAGTATCAGGAAACATCCGGGACAAAGACACCTGATGAAGAGGTTATCCACCGGGTGATGAAAGGGATACCAGCTCAAAGGGATGGCACTCTTACGGCGATCGCAGCTCAATAAAAGAGTCAATTGAAGCCCAATAGAGTGGTGTAAGAATTAGTCCTAAACCTGGAAATTGGTGAGCATTTAAGCACTTCAGGGCTAGTCAATGAAGTCAATGTTTTGTTGGACTTAAAAGGGTCTGTGGCTAACACAAGCTGAAGATATTTTCATTCCACAGCATAAAACATGTGAGTAAATTTACCCCACTGGTGAATAAAAAAATGCCGGTTGCTAACAAGTGTCTAAATGAGACGACTAAACGTCATCACGCCCAACATTAGCCTCCTTTAGCTTAGCGGTGGTGACGTGAAGTCATGTGACCGTGCTGTAGTTCCTTTATAGCCCAACATTAGCCTCCTTTAGCTTAGCGGTGGTGACGTGAAGTCATGTGATGTGACCGTGCTGTAGTTCCTTTATAGCCAAACATTAGCCGCCTTTAGCTTAGCGGTGGTGACGTGAAGTCATGTGACCGTGCTGTAGTTCCTTTATAGCCCAACATTAGCCTCCTTTAGCTTAGCGGTGGTGACGTGAAGTCATGTGACCGTGCTGTAGTTCCTTTATAGCCCAACATTAGCCACCTTTAGCTTAGCGGTGGTGATGTGAAGTCATGTGACCGTGCTGTAGTTCCTTTATAGCCCAACATTAGCCACCTTTAGCTTAGCGGTGGTGATGTGAAGTCATGTGACCGTGCTGTAGTTCCTTTATAGCCCAACATTAGCCACCTTTAGCTTAGCGGTGGTGACGTGAAGTCATGTGACCGTGCTGTAGTTCCTCTATAGCCCAACATTAGCCACCGTTAGCTTAGCGGTGGTGACGTGAAGTTATGCGACCGTGCTGTAGTTCTTTTAATGTTCGCTTTTTTACCTCTGATGATTTCATTTATGCTTCAATGCACCATTATTAAAGTGGAGTATATCTGTTAAAATGATCTTGCAGAAGAATACATGTAAGTATCATAAACATGCATTTGCCAAAGATCCAATTTTCTGCAAAAACTTCCAATGGAGGATACTCTTGGCTTGTTGTGGAGGGAACGGGGGAGATTTCTAAAGAAATGCATCATCACTAAATTACTCAAATAAAAACATGCCTTGGAAACAAATGGAAGTATAAATCTTTCCCACGCTGCATTCTGAAAACTTCAGAGACACCCAGCGTTGGGAGATGAAGCTCCCAAGATCCTCCTCAGCTGCTGAGTGGATAATTAAAAGGCATGTAGTGCTGGATCTGGAGAGCAGCTGTAGGGTGGATCCATGTGAGCGAGCAGCTGACTAGAGACACTTGGAAGAGACTCTTTTTTTAGTTGGACAACAATCAAACCGCCAGGGGGAACACACACAAGAAGACAGAGAACAAGAACACTGGAAATCAGACAAAAGGCGGGGAGTCTTCACGTCAACTCGCTCATGGACACTTCTAATTTGTTTACTGTCCTATAAACCTGTGTTCCTGTTTGTACTCCATTGAAACACAGTCACCAGGAACCAAGAGGTCTAACTTTTAAACATGCTCTCATTTGTTATTGACAGTTAGGGTTATCAACATATCTAGCAAACGAAGCAGTGTTGCTACATGACACAGCAAAGGTCACATACTTAATGAGTGAGTCAATTTTTTAAATGCACATTTATAACAAGATTGGATGTGTCAGGATCAGCTGGATTGATTGCAAAACTATGTAATAAGACAGAGCAGCATGTTGATTTGGAAAGACAGTATTTCTGTTTTAAAAGTTGAGAAAAGCCAAGTGTTCTTGACAGAAATGTAAAACTACAAATATTGTTTGATTGCAAGTGGATTGAAAGAGAGAAAAGATTCCCGGTGTGGATTCAGTTTCATGATACCCTGAAATAGAGTTTTGCAACGAAAAAAGAAAGTGTAGTTTGAAGATTTGTCACCTTTTGGTATTACTGGGTGTTTCTCAATGTCGAGGACGCTTGCTTGGTCTTCCGAGCGTCTTGCTTCAGAAGCGAGGCAAGAATCCTTCCTGGCATTCGGAAAACGAAGAGTGGAACAGGTGTGCAAGTGTGCGTTATACGAGAGGCCCCGCATTAGATTTTCCGCCACAGATTTGGGGAAATTGGTCCGTGCGCAAAGCATTGTGGGGATTTTAAGACCGCGGAGTCTACACATGTCCAGCCTCAAAAGTTCTCCAAACGAAGTACGCCGGCCTCGGTAGAATTCCAAGTATGCTGGACATTGGAACAGTCCTTCGGCGGCACTCGATGACGTAGCATGCTTGAAATAGTGGCTCTGGAGCAGCTTTACTCGACATTGAGAAACACCCACTGTGTACCTTCAAAACCAAACAGAAGCACATGGGACTTCACTGTGAGTGTGACAGCTGATGCCGGCCATGTGTAACGGCTCTAATCACAGTTTTCACTCAGTCCCACACCCTCATTATCACTACTGGAACGTTTACTTTCTCATCTGCAGGCAGACGCCGGCCTACAGGTCGTTTTCTCCACCGATTCTGAACCACGTGTCGACACACAACTCCCTGGAAAAGCTCAGATAAAAGCCTCAATTGTCAAAAACGATCATGTGTCAGTCCCTTAGAAAACACCAACCTTTCAGGAA
>NW_011362823.1:0-2854 GCF_000735185.1 Notothenia coriiceps
TCAGAGTCAGTCCATTGCATAAGTTAGCAGATTTGATAAGATAGAGCAGTCAAATACACAGTGGGCCAAAATAAAAAAATGGGTACTAGTCGAGGGCCGGACTGGTTCAATGTTTATTGCAAAACGTATTGAAATGAACTTATTGCACATATTAAACCTGGAACTAACAAAGCTTAAATGACTGCCTATAAAAACAACATTAAACATTAAATAATCAGCTGCATTAATTTCTTATGGCTCTATCTGCAGCTTTTCCAGAGTCATTTCTTATCATTACATTTTCCCACAGGCCAACAACAGCTTCAACAAAACTATTTCCCTCAAAGAGAAAACCAAACATGCCCTGTTGTCGTGAGAGAGAAAGTGCAGAAGGAAACATCCATTAAACTCAGTGTGCTGCTCTGTGATGCTAGTTCAGATACTTGGCATCTCATCTCGGGTGCAAGGTCATCAATGTTTGGGCTCAGGCTCTGAGCTGAGGAGACCCTCAGGATGGAGTGAAGGTGTGCGTGCAATATACCGGCGGGCCAGATCTAATAGGAATTAGAAATTATCCTGCGGGCCGAAATTAAATCCACCACGGGCCGGATTTGGCCCCCGGGCCTTGAGTTTAGATAGATTTGGAACTACAGCAGGGTCGCTGCTTCAACGTCACGCCAACTTAAGATCCATATTCACACATACAGATTCTAAATTGTACAAGTTGAAGCGTTTGTTTTTACAGTTTGCAGGAGGCAGGTACTTTCTTTCAAGCAGGACACCGGGAAGAACAAACTGAGAGGAGTGTGTACGTGTTCGACAACTTCTGTAGTCCTATTCAGCCACTTGGTAACAACCATCGTTTTTCAGACACGTCAACTCTTCAGAAATCACCAGAGGGGTCACTGCTGATGGATTTAATATCGTAGAACAAAACGTGATCCGTCTCTTCAATGTGTCTCAACCACAGACCTTATTTCCAGCTATTTCCCACATCCGGAGAAATTGCATTGCTTTTTGGAGAAGGAACAGGAAGTGGTAAAATGCTAACTTACTTCCGGGTTTTAGGACGCGTCACTGTGGCACTCTATATAGTCTCGTCTTCACTAGTGTTCTCTGTCAGTTCGTCCTCGTTGATCTGTTCCTGGTCTTTTGTCTGAATTCTGGATTTCCCTCGTGTGTCCTCCAAGTCTTTCCCGGTTTGTTTCTAGTTTCTGTTTGCTCCTTCTCCTTTTGTTGATCGTGCCTGCTTGTGCAGTTTTCTAGTGTTTCTTTGGAACAACTTGTTATTCAATAAAGCTTTATACTTTTATACCCCATCTCTTTATTCTGCGTTCGGGTCCTGATTACCTTCTGCCCGTGACAATCAGGTCAAATCTGTTAGACACATTAGGTTAGTAGACGGTAGCCGCCCCTGTATACGTTTTGTTTCCTTGTTAGTAGACCAGATAGTGAGGGCTATTTGTTTCAAAGAGAAAATGTTGGGATAGGCCTTGTTGTGTTATATGTATTTATTTTATTCGGCAGAGTCTCCTTTGTCTCCCCCTCACTTAAAGAATATTTGTTGGTATTTCTTTGCAAGAATAAATAGACTTGTGTTCACTTCACCCTGACCTATTGGTTGCTGTGTGTTCCGGTCTCCTTTTCCCCCTAGACCTTATTGGGAACATAACAATGCATTACTATATGGATCCAACTGTGCAACCCTTACAATACATACCATGTGAATTTAAAATAAAACAAATCATCATAGCGCAATTGCCATTTGAGTCAGAGAGATTTCAATTTTACAAAACAAATACATGCAGCTATATAATTGTGATTTAAATATTGTACGCCTTCAAGTGGAGATGTATGGCGTCAATTGATCAGACTAAGCTGAA
This sequence comes from Notothenia coriiceps, assembly GCF_000735185.1. Lineage (NCBI taxonomy): Eukaryota > Metazoa > Chordata > Actinopteri > Perciformes > Nototheniidae > Notothenia > Notothenia coriiceps. Next base: position 1,863 of record NW_011362823.1, read on the forward strand.
CACTTGTAGCTTGTAACTGTCGAACATGTGTAACTGTGGTTCCTGTCAATGTACCAAATGTCTTTTCTATGTGTCTTCAATACAAATATGCCATGTGCAGCTCTGATAACAATGCATGTCGTTCTGCACCACGGAGCCCTGCTTGCCTCTTGTTTGAAACGTTGTCGGTGACGGCTGTGACGGAGGCCAGAGAGATGGTGTCGGGGTCGGGGCCTCCTCCCAGAAACATGCCCTGACGATCCAGGTCCTCCGTCTCCAGGATAGCGGGCTCATCTGGAGTTCAGAAAGAAAGAAAATGTACTTCATTACTTTCCACCAGTCAGCATGAGAGGTTAAGAAACTGATGCATTTATGTTTCCGTCAGAGGTGGGAAGTAGTGGAGTACAAATACTTCATTACTGTACTTAAGTACATGTTTCTGGTATCAGCACTTTACTCCACTACTTGTTTTTCTGACGACTTTTTACTTTCTACTTCTTACATGTTGAACACAAATACCTGTACTTTCTACTTCTTACATGTTGAACTCAAATACCTGTACTTTCTACTTCTTACATGTTGAACACAAATACCTGTACTTTCTACTTCTTACATGTTGAACTCAAATACCTGTACTTTCTACTTCTTACATGTTGAACACAAATACCTGTACTTTCTACTTCTCACATGTTGAACTCAAATACCTGTACTTTCTACTTCTCTCATTTTCCAAACAGGCTGGTTCCTTTAGTCTGAATGTGTGTTTGGTGGCGTGATCATTATTATTTAGAGTCATTGCGTGCCTATTGATTTGAACACGATCCGTGTATACATCATTTCCTGGTCTTCTCTAAAGAAGAGGGACCAATGAAAACGTTGTCATGTTGCCGTTGTTCAGCATGGAAACATTCATTAGCTAACAATGACATTATTGTTCTATTAATATAAAGGGAGGTCAGGTACTCTTTAAAACAGCTGCTAGTTATGGGTACTTTTTACTGAAGTACATTTCA
>NW_011362824.1:0-8755 GCF_000735185.1 Notothenia coriiceps
ATACACTTTGCCCAGAGAACTGTACAATTGATGACGACAATCATGAACATCTTAAATGTTTGTAAAAAGGCTGAGATTGATCAAATATTTCCTCATCACTGTGCAGGCAGGTACACTTTCATCTTGTCCAACAGAGCAGTTGGAAGGTTGTTCCTGTTGACGTAGGCAGCCCAGCCCACCACAGCAGCAGACAGAACCAGAGGCCACATGAAGGATCTCTTGGATTTGGGATCATCACAGGGCCTGGTTTGCATGGGTTGAGCCACCCTCTCCCACTGAGTGAAGATGGCCTGACGGGCTCCAGCCCATTTCCCTGGCCCTTTGAGACGATATTGGTACGGAGTACTGGGTCCGAACATCACCTTCAATCCCAGCCTGGGATCAGTCAGCAGCAGCCTGGGGATGTTGGGTCGAACCCCCAACAGTCCTGCGATCTCATCCATGTAGTGGAGATAATCGACCTGGATAGTGTGTCTCTGACTGGAGACATACCTGAAAAACAGACTTGAGCTAAACACAGTGTGTATGACAAGATTTGGTGTCTTAAGGAATAAAGACATTTAATTATCAAGTAAAACCATTGACTATTCTACCTTTTAGCCATTGTTTCCTGCTTGCACTGGACATCTTTCAGCATGGAAGCCACTGGGGGACGCTTGGTGCAGCCTGTTTGAAAGGACAGATTGTGACACAAATTACTTCAGTAACAGGATGGAGTTCTCAAGAAAGTTCTTGAAAATATTTTTACAGAACCTGTAATACCTTTAAAGACACGCGTGGCCCATCTGGCCTGCATCTCAGATATGGGCATAATGGCTCCCAGTGGCTGCACAAGACCAATGATAGCCAGAGTGGGGCGTTCCAACTCAGGAGGAAACACATACTTGTAAAGAGATGCTTTGTTCCCAGAAACTGAGGTCACATGGGATGGCCAGGAATGGAAAGGAAAACCTGTAACCTGTGGCAAACACCTGCAAGAATGGGTACTCATCTTAGAAAGGACAGAATAGACTGTGATTGTAGATTGTGAATGTGTGTGAGTCTGTCAGTGTGTGTATACCGGAAACACTCACCACCAGGTCGACATCTTCCACAACACTTCCGTCATCAAACTCCACACTGGACCCCTGAAGCCTGCGGATGTTGGGTTTCACCTGAACTGTTCCAGATAGGATGCGGTTGGGAAGCTCATCATTCACCGTGGGATGTTGACTGAACAACCTGAGATTAATATTTACGCTGGTGAGTTATGTTATACAATAACATGCATACAGCAAACACTTTTAATTAAAATAAGACCAAAGGTATGAAGGTGCACCTAGGATATGTAAGTATGTCAAGCTATGTTAAAACGGTAGAAAAACAGATGCAAATACATTACCTGTGCTTTGGCTTAAGATTGTACAGAGCGTGATCAAATCTTTGGTTGAGCTGTCTCTCTCCTAGACCACTAAAAACACCAAAGGGAAGGATGAGCTGCAGAAAATCTAGCACTCTGTTCAAATGCAAATCAAGGGGAAACCCATTGTCCCCGACTCGGTTCAGAATCCAGGCTCCTCTTCGAGTGCTGAGGTAAAGCTGGAAAGAGAGAACATAGCAGTCAGTATTTTTGGATTCATGTTAGAATTCTTTACAGTACGCAATATTTCAATACCGAATCTATTAATATAGTAATGTAGCAGGTTTTTTAAAATACATTTAGTTTTACATTATTTCACTTAACTCTGTGCATTTTACCACTAACACAACCCAAAATATGTTGCAGAACGACAACCTGGTTCAACATAATTAAATGTAGTTGTATACGCAAGAAAAACACTAAAAACTCACATTAATCTTTAATTTCACTTCCAAATGGTTAGGTTTATGGTTGAACTGTGGACTTTTTTATACACATTGTTTGATCGTCGGACTGCTTTGCTGTTAATGATTGTTGTGAACGTTATTTTATTAAAGATGTTCAAAATATAACAAGTTTGTCTTACAGTTTCTGACAAAAGCAACAATCTCTGTCATGTCTTGTGACTTAACTTTAAGTCTTTATAGAGATGTCAAGTGTAAGAAAATTCAAGTCAACTTTAAATGAATCAATGTGATATCAATGTGATGTCAACTTGATCTCCACATGACCCAGTCAGCTCACCACATGAAATCACACACACATTACCTTGCATGATAACATGCTTGATCTTATCAATGAAGTTGGTGATTAAAATGTTATCTCGTCTGATATAAAAGATACTAAAATAAAGTGTTTCTATGTAACAATCTCATCTACACCTGCTTGGTGACTCTGCTCAGTTCCACGGCGATGTCTCCTCCAGAGTTTCCTATTCCAATAACTACAGCCTTTTTATTCCTCCATTCCTCAGGGGTCTTGTAGTCTCTGCTGTGGAAATAAGTTCCCTCGAAAGTGTCAATTCCTGTAAGAGAGAAAAAAATAAAGGGTTATATATCTGCTTGACAAAGTGCCTCTCTACTTTTGATACAAGAGGACTTTACCTGTTTATTAAGTATATATTAAAACTTTTCTCTAGGGATTTAATTTAGGCCAAGGCTGGGACTAATATACTGACAACCCTATTCTATTTGGGTGGTGCTGGTTTCTGTTGATATAGTGATTACATAACCACACAGGGTTGAACATGCCATTACAGGCTTGTTCAGACTGTGTCAAAGGTTCATTGTGAAATCACACATCCTTTTTATACTGCCGGAACACTATCAGCACTACTTGTCCCNGAGTAAACTAAATCATATTTATAGCCTGTAAATGATACCTGGGAAGTCATGTAGCGGCAAGTTTGGGTGGCAGTGATGTCCAATACAGATCATCACAGCATCAAAAATGTGTTTCTCCGTTTTGCCATCCTTGTTCTCCGTCTCAACATCCCACTGGCCTGAATGAGAGAAATCAGATCTCTGCCTCACCTGCAATACTTTGGTCTAAAAACAGAGAGGCAGACACAGATTAGATAGAGATGCACCTACTGACAGTCAACCTTAATTATGCAACATTTTAGATTTAATATTGAGGTGCTGTAATCCTCACATTGAAGCGTATGTGCTTGGTGAGCTGGAAGTGGTCAGCATACATCCGAAAGTATTCCATAATGAGGGAGTTGTGCATGTAGTTGGGGAAGTTCGCAGGGATGGGGAAGTCACTGAAACACATCATCTCCTTGGAGGTGTTGATGATGACAGAGTGATAGATGCTGGCCCTGTCTGGCTCTGGGTTCTCCTGCAATATAAAACACCAAGTAGTTTTCATCCTATTTTACTTAATAAACTGGGGAATTAAAGGAAAATGCTTTATATGATACTGTGACTAACCTTAAACCTCCACAGACCACCAATGTCATCGCTGCTTTCATAGCAGACAGGCTCCAGACCCTCATCCAGACAGCTCTTGATACAGGCCAGACCTGAACTCCCTCCTCCAATCACTGCCACTCGACGAGTCATACTTCAGCTCTGTAAAGGATGAACCAGATTGGTCTGATAAATATTTGATCTGTTCACAAAAAAGTATGAAGCTAAACACAACGAGATGTCCTGACTTCAAAAGGTGCAGGCCTACTACTTATACCTACTCAGTCTGCACAAAGACCCATTTCAGAATAATATAGAGTACAGAAGTATTGTATTATGTTCTTCAATTATCAAAAATAAAAGTTTCCTGAGATTTATATTATTGTTTTTATATTATCTTGTTTTTATACAAAAGCTGTTTAATGTTGTAGTTTGTAAATGTTATAATTGAAATATTGTCAGATTAGTTCTACAGAACTGCATTACATAATATCAGCCTATCATGTGTTTATGTACAAAGTAACTGAGAGTTCAAATAAAGAAAGTGGAGTAAAAATGTGGTGCCAAAAAGTTCTTTGGTAAATGAATTTTACTTTCAACCACTGGTATAGAGAAGGCTATTTCTTTCTGAAAATGTAATTTTAATTATATTTGGGATCTTCCGCCCTTTAGTTTACTTGGAGACGTGGGGGTCTTTTTCTACGTGTGGATCTGTGCCACACGTTTCATTATTAACCATTATCAAAGTTCAACACTGGTAAATACGTAGCTACTTGTTTTAACAAAGGTTTAAATGCTACCACTGCGTTACCCAACTAAACGTGTTAACAACTAAACTCGAGTCTCACTAAAGACGTGTTGTTTACTAAAACTCTGCATGGGCAGGGACAACAACCGTCACATAATAGCATTTACAAACGTAAATAAACTCTAAACATAAATAAAGCCTACTCAAAGATTACAGCTGAATATATGTTTCTGCAGATTCATTTTCTTACCTTTTGCTATTCGGAGAAGGAAACGTCTTTTTTGTGCTGCATGAACCTCACAGTGGGCGGAGTAAGAGTGAATGCCTGGGCTCAGATATTACTATCCCGAAGAGACTCATTAGGTTTAAATCAGTGAATGGAACATAACCAACCGGCTGTCAGCCAGCTAATGCCTGTCAATCAATCTTTATCTCAGAACATAGGCCTAGTCCACAGTCCAGAGTAGATTATATCCACACTGGCTAGACCGACCATTGGCAGAGTTAATGTTAAAAGCAAAAATGTTTTATGGTAAGATGTATGGTTGTTCCTACTCTGGTTAGGGATAGAGTATAAAAGTAAATTAGGTATACAAAGTGTGATTCAAAGACATAATTCGAGAACACTGTTTTTTTAAAAAAACTATTTCCCCAAAGCAGCTATTTTAGCTAACTTTAACAATATCAATTATTATTGTTGTATTTATGTAGTCCAGTCATGGTTAAAAGGCAGACAGACAGTAAAACCATATCATTGCAAATGTCTTGACCTTTACATAAAGGAATGTGATGGTGCACCTAGCTTAATTTATGGGCTAAACCTCCAATAGTTATACATTGATGGGAAGCCAAGGCAGTCTAAGGACCATTGGTATATCACCCAGTTAGCCAGGAGGGGGCCATCTACAATCTAATAATCATAATAAATAAAACACTAAATAATAAAAGGTATGATCGAGCTGAACATAATCAAATAAAAAAGTGTTTTCCTGATAAAAAATGCATTTACCAACAGGTATAAATTCAGCGGTTACAGGTGTTTATATTTGAACTGTAGTCAGCAGGTAAAGATCTGCTTTTGTCTTGTGTCTCCATCTGCTGGTTTCAACTCAATATTTAGTTTTATTTAAACGCAGCATATACTGTAGAAAGCTAATTCTCTACAGCCGAGTGCAACTACTCAAACTGAGGAGTCTGCTTTCACACAGTTTCAATGAATACATGCTTAGTCATGAGATAACCGACCCATGCCATGACAAAATAGACCCATGATCAGATCACTGGTCACACAATGTGTGGTCACATGACACCTCATCTACCTGAGTGATGAGATCTCAACTACATTGATCTACTATCTTTTGACATATAAGTCTTACAGAATATTATTATCTATACAACAATATAGCTTTCAATTCTTTGATAATCATTATTTCCATTACACTCTCAAGTTATTGCTATGAAAGTTAGAAAAACTGTCAAGATGAACAAACATTATGTATGCAAAACAGACTAAACTAAGCATTTTTAAAAAGAAAAACTTTATTTCTCATTTACATTGTCAAATTGGTGCAGTCTAAACACATGCTCTGTCTAAAGAAATGTAAGACAGAGAATGTGATGTAGTGTGATGCTTCACTGCTGCTTGCATCCTCATGTTATCATTATGTGCCAATGATCATGCAGGTTACTTAAAAGATCTGAAGAATAACGGAGAAGAAAAGAAAGAGGAGGTAAGGTGTTTCCTGTACAAGAAGCAGTAAAGCAGCGCGGCTCCTGAGAGTATCACTATGGCGCTCCGTCTAGACGAGGGTCTGGTCTCTGGTTCTGGTACCACTCTGGTCCTGAAAGGCTGGAGCACCCGCTCCCACTGAGTGAGGATGGCATCACGGGCAGACGGTACTGATAAGGAGTGCAGGGACCCAGCAAAACCTGCAGCGCCAGTCTGGGGTCCTTCAGCATGAGCCACAGTATGTTGGGTCGCACCCCCACCTGCTCTGCCACAGAGTCCAGGTAAGGGATGTAGTCGACCTGGAGGGGGTTACGCTCTGAGCAGGCAAAACTAACAGAGGGAAGAAGAAATATGGACTTGGGAAGTGCTTCAAAGCAATCTTGAATGATGTGAAATGTATTGGTCATGGGTGAAGTAATTATATAATAAACTGAGATCATAAAAAACATTTACTGTACGGAATACAACATTTAGGCCATTATCTATAAAATAGAAAAAACTGTAACTTGACAATTTGGGGACGTGATTTGATTATAAAGCCGTAACATTTACACAATTGAAATAAATTACAATAGTGAAATGGATTATTTTTGATCAGGAACATTAAAAAAAATATTGATCTATAATGAATTCACTTATGTCCTACCTCTGATGCATTGTTTCTGTGTCTTTTTCAATTTCCTTATTCATTGTCTCTTCTGAGGGGAGGGCCGATAAACCTGGACAAAAATAAATCAGTTAAGTTCAAATACACACACACAAAAGATTATAACTGTGGTCTTAACCCACATTTTGTGTTAGGTTTCCTGAAGATCCTGGCCTTCTTTACAGGATTCTCGATTGTATACAAGTGAGTATTAGAGTCATGGTTAGTTTGAGTGCTGTTATTCACCTTTGAACACTCTTGTAGCCCAGCGGGCCTGCATCTCAGACAGTGGGGTGATGGATCCAAGGCCGTTGATAAATCCCACGACTGCCAGAGTAGGCTGGCTCAGAGCAGGAGGGAACACATGTTTGTAGAGACGCAGCCGGTGACCAGATTTAGCCTGCAGAGCTGAGGGCAGGAAGGGAAAGCTGTAGTTGTACCCTGTGGCAAACACCACTACATCCACCTGTATGACACACACACACACACACACACACACACACACACACACACACACACACACACACACACACACACACACATTAATTGAGCAATTAGTTACTGTTTTATTTCATTTTATTAATCAGAATGTAAACCATAACAACATGATGGAAAGCAAGTAAAGTAGGCAGAAACTCAAAACATGATGCTGCCATATCCCAGTACTGAATGCAACAATAATTCTACAATATATAACAAAATATCTGATACATACTCAAAAGATTGCACTAATACACACCTCGTCTATGCTCCCATCAACAAAGACCACACTGGACCCACAGAACTCCTTCACATTCGGTTTCACTTGAACCCGACCTGAGAGGATCCGAGCTGGCAGGTCATCACTCACAACGGGGATCTGTGCAAAGAAACTGTCCCAACAATTTTTTTTAAAGTGTGGTGCACGGTTGCTTACATCATTTTTGTAATGTTGAGTTCAGACTTTACTTGAAGACTTCTAGGTTTTCTTCTCAATCCAACTTTACATGTTAACCCCACTGGTTAGACTTAAAGGGGTGAAATAATTTAAGTCTGAAGCATTGCAGAATGGAAAGTACATTTTGAGTAATAATTACTTCACTAAAACATTTAACCAACAAAGAAATAAAGAAGTTTAACCAGCGCATCTTGTTACCCATGTTTTGGTTTCAGACCATATAGTTTGTGGTCATATGCTTCATCGAGCTTCTTCTCCACCATCCTGCTGACCCACGAGGGGAAGAGCTCCTGTATCATCATATCCAGACGTGAAGTCCCAACAATGTCACCTGGAAGCCCCCCCTTCCCCACACGGCCCACAACCCACGCTCCGCTCCTGGTACTGAGGTACACCTGTCAGCACAGAGAGTGTTAGGATTTATGGATTTGCATAATTAGAAAAATTAAAAAATGTACAGAAATAAGGTTTATTATTGTACCTTCTCAGCAACTCTACTGATATCTACAGCTATATCACCTCCAGAGTTCCCAATCCCGATCACCACCACTCTCTTCCCCTGCAGACCCTCAGCGTTGCAATAATCCCAACTGTGGAAATACCTGCCTTCAAAACTCTCAATACCTGAGATGGAATAAAAACTTGTCTGTTATCCTGAAAGCCTTTGTTGAAGAGCATTGAATGTGTGTCTCCTGTGGAGTTGGAATTGTGTCTATGTTAAATGTTAAAGTCAATAATGATTCCTGTTACCTGGGAAGTCGCTGAGGGGCAGGTGAGGATGGGTGAAGTGTCCAGTGCAAACTATAACTGCGTCAAAAACATGCGTCTCTCTCGGCCCCTCTGTCCTCTCCGTCTCTAACTCCCACCGACCTGTCGCAGCAAAATCAGGAGTCTGCCTCACACTCAACACAGACGTCTGAGAAAAAAATGAAAACAGTTGTGAATATTTTCGATTTAATTTACATTTATTTATTACAATGATTGGTAACAGGCCCCTCTTCTAACACTCATAAGAAGTAAAAACACATTAAATAAATGGTAAATAACTCATCTATGCACTTTTTCATTTGCATATTTGGTTTATACGGACAGTACTAATTCATGTTAAGTAATGTCATTCTGCTAACAATTCTTTTACTTTTACTATGAATGATTCAAATGTTATGCATATTGCTTATAAATAGTGACAAAACTGGCTTAAAAATGTAAGATTTTAGCGACATTGACCTTGAAAAAGGAAAAACACTCGTTATATTTGTGTCCTTCAGGAGGGAAATTAAGGACCATTCCAGTATATGTGCCATAACCAGAATTACATTTTTGAAGGTTTTCTAAAATAGTTTTAGTCTTTTTGAGTCGCATAATGAGTACGATTATTGTAGT
>NW_011362825.1:0-2765 GCF_000735185.1 Notothenia coriiceps
ATCAAATGGATGATGACGTCATGATGACGTTTCACCAACGAGGCGTTTTGGGGAGGTATTTTCCGTTTTAGAGTTTTATTCGCTACAGGGTGTACTTTGAGGGTTTTGACTCTGCACACCGTTTACATGCAGAAAAACCTTCATAACACAAGGGGACGGGTAATAACTGGAAAAGCATGACATGTGACCTTTAAAATGTTAAAAAAATCTTCCCGGGGGGGCATACCTCCGGACCCCCCTAGAGGATGTGACGTCAACCCCCCATTCTATTGTGTATTCCTTGGATACTCTATTGATCTTTATCTTTCCTATTGTAAGATTCTCTGGCTGGGGCGCCAACTCAAATCTCGCCTAGGGCTGCAAATTGTCTAGAGCCGGCCCTGGAGCCACCACTTGAGAATTGTCGTCTTTTATAAGAAAAAATGTTCTTATGTCCATCTTCAAAAACTCTGAGTACGACTGACAGTTTAAACATTGTCACAGGATAGGTACCTGTCAGCCAATAAGACACGTTTATTTCCATGCAACTCTCTGGTGATTGGTCTGGTGTCTTGCCTCTGTTGCATTCACTGAACACGGGAAATTACAATCCTGCCGTCCCCTCTAGTGTCATGATGAGGTTCAGGTAAAGCACGGTTAATGTATTTTATATTATTGAGGTAGAATTGTTCGGGCCAGGCGACGTCCCTGATATTGAGTATGTCCTGGCAGTTTAGGGGATATAGCTAATAGCACGATGTGAGCTGTATTCATTAATAGATATTCATGCTTTTAGCTACAGTACGTTGGTCAGAATTATTATAAATAGTTAGAAATCACACATAAATAAGGTAAATAAGACGCAGCACTTTTTATTTTATTATTTATTTGCTGTAAATAGCTGTCACCCTAACTGGAACGCTTTATGTGCAGAGTAAGGGGTGTGAGTGAGATTTGATGTCAGTGATTGATAACATTTTTTTTTTCATTTTTGCAATGGGCATAAAACACTTTACCAAGCAAATGATAACTTGCAGAGCTAATTAATTTTAGAATGTTCTGTTCTGGTCTCTGCTCATCATAAAACAGTAAGACTGTCGTCCTACAGAGAGCCCTGCAGAAAATGAATAACGCTTATCCTCATTCAGAATCCACATCATCTCCTGCTGTGCAGCAGCTGTGCACCAAGAACCAGTCTTTATTTAATGCTGTGCACGACTGACTCATGAATACAGAACCATACGTGGAAAGTAACTGGTATTATTTAGCAGTGTCACGTCAGAGTAATGTCTGGGCCTTTCTGTCTCACTGTCCTGAAACATCTGTCTCTGTCAGCCTGTTTTCACTGCCTCAATGTCAGGGTGTAACTCGCTTGTCACGCAATTTGATCTAAACATGTTACACATCAACATTGCATTTATAGGTGTTAGGGAGTTCCACTGCTTATGTGAACAATTGTATAAGGCCTTTACTGACTGAGGGAGCTGTGTGACGTCTAACAAATGTCTGCAAGTGATGTCACTCCAGTCATTGTCGGTTTGGTCTGAAAACTAAAAGTTGAAAAGTCAAAAAGTCGGAGGTGTGGATTTAGACAGAAGAAGGCTAACAGAGATCTTAACATCTCACAGACTGCACATCTTCGAGGCCTGTTACATTTTGGGTTATCTCTATTAACAGATATCTGCACATGATCGAAGAATCACCTGCATCTGAGACAGGAACTGTACCTCAATCTTAATTAAACATGTGAGTATTGGTGATTCTACCTGTATTCAGCATTTATTACCACCTTTAATTGTTTGGACTTTGACCTTTGTTTGAGAATTTACAGTATATTGCACAATAGCAAAAAGGTACAAATCTGCCAGAAGTTTCCAATATGCAATAGGCAAACCGCCTAAACTATCAGGTTACTAAAGCCTAATGCAAATCAATATGGTTTGCATGACCAGGAGTCAGTACAAAAAGTAACTATAGCTTCAGCATGTTAATGACTGACGACCTGGTCTGAGGTCAGGACAGGGCCACGGCGCAGATTGAACCCGCCACATGTAGAGGAGCTGCACCTGACGTGCACTCAGGTTGAATTGATCGGCTGGTTCAGAGGCTGCTGGTCAGCAAACCGCTCAGGAATCAGGCCAGCATGTAGCAGATGTACAAGTCATGTACTGCTCTGCACTGTCACTTTAAATAATACAGTAGTCACACTCTGTTTCCATTTGGAATTCACTGCAGACTGCACTCTTTAAAATGTGATTTTACGGGGGAAATAACAGGCTCCCCATGCAACATTCTTAACACTTACTTAGCCTAAAGCAGTGGTTCTCAAACTGTTTCTGTCAGTTACTTTGGAGAAAAAAAAAAGTCGGGCCCCCCCAACACAAATAGTCACGTAATGGGCCAAGTTAATATTTATTAAAATACATCAATATGAACGTGAGCATTCCTTTCAAAAAAATTAAAGAAAACACTTTGCTAGAACAGTGATAATAAAACAATGCTCCATAAGTCTGTGTGGTCCAAAAATAATAAATTCATAATACAATCGTGCAATCCCTTTGCTAGAACAATGAGTTATAATACTTTGCCACTTTGCAATCTGTGCAAAAAAAATGAAAAGAAAGAAAATGCTGATATTTGGCAAAAAAGTGTGTCTTATCATTAGTGGCTGCAATGAGCCTGTTTGGCACAGCATATTTCTTCAAAATGGGGTTGCAGGCTCAGTGTCGGCACCAGAGATTTCTTTTAGGGGTGCTGTGGGGTAGCTTGACGTTTCATAGAGGGTG
>NW_011362826.1:0-4780 GCF_000735185.1 Notothenia coriiceps
ACATTTGAAAAACGAGTAATCTGATTACAGTTACTTTCGTAAACCTGAAGTGAATACATTTTGGAATACTTATTGGAATTATTGGTGGAAAAGTTTCCTCACAAAATGTAATATTCATTACCGGCAGAACTGTGTGCACACTGCACAGCGCGGCAACATGTCTTTGAGCGAGAGAGATGGTGTCTGTGAGGCCCCGCCCCCGCACCCAAATGAGAGAGAGAGATCTCTTTTAAAATATATTGAAAGTTAGAAACGGAGATGGTTAGATAAAATGTGCAAGATAACGTTTATGTAGCATTTCTTTATTGCCGAAATGATGACATTTCATAACGGGATCAAATCAAAGTGAATGGCCTGCTGCTGCTGAATGCAAGGGACAAGTGACTGGAAAACGTTTTAAAAGTTATTACATCGTTTCAGATAATAAATAATAATAAATAATAATGATAATTCATTATATTTAGGGGCGGCTTTCAAAGCATCCAAGGACACCTTACAATTCATAACATATTCCAAGGAAAGGTTTTAAGACAGTACAAAGAATGCAGTCCGGGTGATGTTTTTTATGTGGGGTGCAGATGAGAGAGCTTTCCAGAATGACACCAAGATGTTGTGTTTGAGTTCTTGATAGGCCATTAAAACAGTAAAATAAGTGTCTCCTGTTCACCAAGACATACCCATCTGTTATGGAAAAAGAAAGTATTCCAAAAGTATTCTAAACGTAATCTGAATACGTTACATTTTTAAGACACGTAACTGTATTCTGATTACTTTCAGATTATGTATTCAGTATTCAGTAACTGATTACATTTACAAAGTAACCCTCCCAACCCTGCCTAGAAGTGATCCTTCGTTAGCGTGAAGAGTCTGCTAAGCTTTATGCGGTCCGCTGTACCTGAGCGTGCTCCACTAGCATCCCCCCCCCCCCAACTTCAAAATTCTGGGCTATATAAAAATCGCTGGCCCGCGATAGTGTCTATTGGATACATTTTGGCCCTTGGACAAATGTAGTTGGTGATCCCTGCTTTAAAGAGTCCTCTCTGACAGTGAGATCTGATTCTTCCATGTTTCTGTTTGTTGCCCTCCGCAGCCGATCAACCACATGAACAGCTCCCTAACGTCTCTGTACCGTAAAGGAGTCCCTGAGTCGGGCTCCGGCTCCCCCAGGAGAGATCCTCCTGCTGCCAGCACTCCTGGCGGCGCAGCCAGCGCCCCCCCCACTGCAGGAACACAGGTGTCCACAGGAGGCTGGTTTATTGACAAAGGCAGAGGCCCCGAGGAGCGCAAAATCTTAATCGACCTGTGTGATGATGTAAGTTCCTCTGGGGGGTGTGTGTGTGTATTTAGAGACAGACATTGTACATAAGGAGGTAATAACTGTTGGTTTTTGTAGTTTTCTCCTGTTTTGTGTAACTTACAATACTTGTTTGAACAGTGTCTGTATATATGATTAGGATTAATTGTCATTTCCTTTTCTTTTTTTTGATTCTATTGCCCACAAAAACATGTGTATCTTTCATATTACAGCAACAAACCAAGTGAGTAATGAGCTAATATTTCTGTCCCCAGCAGACGGATGTGTCCATGCTTGAGCCGGAGAAGTCGACCAAAAAGTCAAAGAAAAGGACAAAGGTCTCTGAAACTAGTGTGACCCGCACCCCAAATAAGAAAGGTCAGCCTCGTCTAGCTTTCCAGTATAACTATAAAGTAGAGCTGCAACTATTTTGATTATTAATTAATCTGAGAAATATTTTATTGATTCATCGTTTTGAGAAACTGGGATAACATTTCCTCTTTCTGCCATTTTGCATGACAAATTACGTAAGGATTAACTCAATATTTGCAGATTTTTTTATTCTATCAATCGATTTATAACGACGAATTGTTGCAGACCTTCATAAATATATGCTTGAATTACTATTGAACACCACTCAAAAATATAATTTATATTCCCTCTATGGCTGCAACATACAATCCTTCTCACAATTAATGAACGGATGATATTTCTTTCATTATTTATTGTGTATTGACTATGGTTGTTGAATTGCTAGTTGACAGATATTTATGAACAGTATTGGCTGTGAGGTTCTACTATGTTGCATTCACAGTATTTTCTCTTTTTAAATGATTTTTCAGCAAAATCAAACTCACTCGAGCTGCAGTATCCCACTCTGAAGTTTGAAGATGTAGGAGGCAATGAAGAGACGTTAACGGTAAATATATATTTTAAACATTTCTTCATTTATTTGACACAGAAAAAGCTGTTATTATTATTATTATTATAGAGTTATTTCATATTATCCGTTGTGACTAGTTTGAACCTGTACTACTTTGACCCTGCTGCAGGAGGTGTGTAAGCTGCTGATCCACATGCGTCACCCGGAGGTGTACCAGAGCTTGGGGATGGTTCCTCCCAGGGGCTTCCTCCTGCACGGACCCCCCGGCTGTGGAAAGACCCTGCTGGCCCAGGCTGTGGCGGGGGTGAGTGCTGGACAACGCCTGGGGAGAACATGTGTACACACTCGCCTGTCTGCTGTTTTTATTACCAGCAGATAAAGAGGGTTAGAAAGGTCCAGACATAACCTACTCCGTCCAGACCAGGTTATGTTCAGAGTTTAGGCTTTTAAACAGAAAATACCAGTGTTCAATAACTAGTTTCTTTAACCATAGCATGACATCAATGCTCCAATCAATATCGTGGCAGACATTAAGCGGTTAAGCAGAACTGAAATCAACCAGAACGCAGTGTCGATCAATCGAATATCCAAAAAGAAGAACTTTGAACATAGAATGGTTGTTTTTTAGTGCTTTTTTAATAATAATTTTTTTATATATTTTGTGTGTCAGGAGCTGAAGCTGCCCTTGTTGAAGGTGTCGGCTCCAGAGCTGGTGTCTGGAGTGTCGGGGGAGTCTGAACAGAAGCTCAGAGAGCTGTTTGAACAGGCTGTGGTTAGTACTAGTTTTCCTCTTCTATAGTGATCAACAAAAGTCAAGAGATTGGAGGAGGTGAAATCCGCACACGTCTCGCTGTAGGATTGAATAAACAGGTCATTTGGATAAATGATAAATAATGTTGCGTGCGTCTTCCCCCTCGCAGAGCTCTGCTCCGTGTGTCATGTTCATAGATGAGATCGATGCCATCACACCAAAGAGAGAGGTGGCTTCTAAAGACATGGAGAGGAGGATCGTAGCCCAGCTGCTGACCTGCATGGACGGTAGGACACACTGACTCCAGAGCAGCGTCACAATGTGTCCTCTTCTCAGAGACTTTATGCATAAGACAACCTGCCTTTCATTCAGCATATCCAGGCAGCAGCCTATACGCCAACAATGAAACACATGAGCACATACTACAGTTAAAAAAAAAGCAGAAATAAAATCGGAGCTGACAGAAAATGCTCCGTTTTAGTTTAATACACACAGTTAAGCTCACACTAGGGCTGTACCCGAATATCCGAATATTCGTTCGTTGGAGTACTATTCGGGTTTCAATTTCGTTATTCGGATATTCGTTTTTAATTTTTTTAATTTATTGAAATCTCCAATATCAACGTAAGAGCTTGTGCCTCTTCGGGGGGTGCTAACACTTAACCATAAACGTTATCGTTTACTTTCTCCGTCTTTATATGTAGATATTACTTTTTCTCCATTAATCTCCGTCACGTTGTTTCCATAGCAACAACAACTTCCTGTCAACTGTGCTAACTCTCCTTCAAAATAAAAGCATGTCTATACAAAATAGAAAGCCAAGCCAAATTACACTTAAGACATATACAACTGCAACGAAAGTAACAAACACAATGCGATATCCTTTTCAATTTCAAAGAACACAAATTGGGTTGTATACATTAACAAATAACTATAAAACAACAATACTGTAGATTAGAATAACAAAAAGAATGCCGTGAATAAACCCCGCGTGGAACGAATATTTGCTGCTGATTACTGCCGAATATCCGGAGCCCGAGAAATGGTATTCGGGACAGCCCTAGCTCACACACACTATTTTATGAACATACAGGTTCACCTGCTGAATTAAAAACAGAACAAATGAACCAAAGAAAGTGAAGACCATAAGGCAGATTCAGGCAGCAGGCGTATAGATTCACACTTAAAGTATTAGCCTACAGAACAGTACAGTTTACAGAGAAGAGATAACATCTGATCCTTTACAACAAACACTATATGCTATCTTTAGTTTTTACTAACATTGTAATCCTGCTAGTAATACCCACTTTTGAGAAATGTAACAGTAAAGAATAACGCCTTTTTAAGGTAACTGTAAATTAAATAAAGTTTGTATCATGATAACGTAATCCTGTTACATGTATGTTACTCCTCAACCTGGCGCTCAATCCATAATCTGAATCCCTAAATTAGCTCATCAACAGCTGGTGGATATGTGATATTAAGCAAAAGGTGAAGGCAACTGGCCCAACACTTAGAAAAGAGAAGAGATACAGAAAATGACTTGACAGTGCTGCTCTCCTCCTGGCAGAACCTGAACAGTCTGACGGTGACGGCTCAGGTGATGGTGATCGGCAGCCAACCACCGGCCGGACTCCCCCTGGACCCCGCCTTGCGCAGAGGGGGACGCTTCGACAGAGGAGATCTTGCCTAGGGATCCCTGATTGAAGGCGGCTCGACTCAGTCAGACAACGCCCATTAAGAGAACGAGGATGTACATTAGTATGCGATATTGTATTGCTTTTGCCACGATCGCCTACTGTGGGTCCGCCTTTCACACTTTTGAAAAGTAAAAAACCGAATTCTCTGTTCT